>NW_018164671.1:371278-389792 GCF_001263595.1 Phalaenopsis equestris
ATATATATATATATATATATATATATATATCTTAAAGCATACTTTCACTATTGCAATGGTATTGCTACTATGAATTTAAAATTAGGTTCATCCTAAGCTCTGTTACCAAGAAAGAAGAAAAAAATAAACATAAAAAATCTAAGGTAAATAATATAAGGATTTTAATTAAACTAGATGCATTAGAATACATATAAATATATAAGCACATTAGATGCATTATCAATCTTTTGAGAAAGGTTGCTAGGAGAGGCAGTTTAAAATTCTTTAATTCAATCAAATATGATGCATTATAAAATGATTAAATTTATTAAGAGAATTGTTACAAACACTTTACCAGAATAAATATTTACATGGATAAAGAGACTTGGGGTGAAGAGAGATATGAAAGACTATTGAAAATTTAGGATTTTAGAAAGCCTCTAAAATTAAATATTATTAAGAATTATAGTTATTATAAAATGTAAAAAGTTTTGCAAAAAAGTTGCAAGTAAAGAAAATGCACATGTTTTTATAATCTATATAAGCTTGATACTCCAGAAAAAAAGAAAATAAAATGTGTGTATATATATGATATTTAGGTTAAGATATCTAAGAACTTTGATCAAACTAGACAAATTAAAAGTGTAAATAATGAAATATTCATTATAGATGAAGTCGTCTAATAAAAAAATGAATTCTAACTTTAACAAAATATTTAGTGATATATATTATAGTTAATTAAAAAAAATGTAGTTGATTTAATTCTAAAAAAAGGTATAAAAATAAGACTTTAGGTCAAAATAAAATATACATTGATATTTGAAAAGTTATTGAGCTATTATAACTATTTGATATAGAATTTTTTTCGATAAAATTTGGAAAACTAAGAGCATGCTAAACTATTAGAGAAAAATCATTTTAATATCAATATTTAAGAATAAAAGTGATTCTCAAGATTATGCTAACTAAAGAAGAATAAATGGTAATATAATTAAGTTCTTAGTCAGAGTAATAGAAATAGGCTGATAAAAATTACAATAATTTCATGGGACCAATTTAATGTGATGTCATAATAATTTACTAATAAATTAATTTTTTATTAAGATAATCAATAGAGAAGTATAGAGAGAAAAACTTGATAAAACATATGATCGAGTAAATAAATATTATAGTTAATTAAAAAATAAAGTTTATTTAATTCTAAAAAGAAATATAAAAATAAGACTTTAGGTTAAAATAAAATATCCATTCATATTGGAAAGTTATTGAGCTATTATAACTATTTGATTTTCAATTTTTTTCTATAAAATTTCAAAGACTAAGAGCATGCTAAATTATTAGAGCAAAAGCATTTTGATATCAATATTTAAGAATAAAAGTGATTTTCAAAATTATGCTAACTAACGATGTATCAATTTGATTATGCTAACTAAAGAAGAATAATAAATAATATAATTAAGTTATAAGTTGGAGTAAATAAATAGGCTGAGAAAAAATACAACAATATCATGGAATCAATTTGATTTGATGTCATAATGCTTTACTATTAAAATAATTTTTTAATTAAGATAATTAAAAGATAAGGATAGAAAAAAAAACTTCATATAACATATGATCAAGTAATAAGTAGGCTTTAAGGAAAAAAAAAAGCGTAAAAAATATATCAACATTGTTAAAAATAAGTATAATGGAGTATTAATTAGTAGTAAAATAGTTGTGGAGTATCATGCAATTGCGATGGAACTCAATTGGTAGCTTTTGCAGTTCTAAAATCATAAAATTTTAGTTTGGCTTTTAGTTACTTCTTTGCTTAAAAGTCCTTTAAAATAGACATGTTATTTGTTTAAGAAATCTTCTATAACTTTTTTTCGGGTATTCCATTGTAATTGTACCAACAACCTGGCCAATGTAAACAAAAAGATTATCAAATATTAATAGTTTTAAGTGCATAAAAAAAGCACACATCATTGTTGACCTCATTTTTTTGTTCAACCCTTTATCTCGATATATATATCAAATTGAGTCTCACATGAACTGAATCTTGAACTAAACTCTAATTTAATAAAATTAAAATCTAACAAAACAAAAAGTAAAATCAACCAAACCAAAATAAAACTGGATATAACTTCTACAAAACCCAAAAATTGTCCTGAAAATCAGTTTTAATCAACAAATACCCCAAAATTATCATTCTCTCTCCAGATTATTTTAAGGCTTGAAGCTTCATTTTGAATGTTGCATGATGCTTATTGACATATATAAAGACCATACAAACAAGTTCGACGATTGTATAAGATAATTTTGACGTAAAACTTTTCAGTTCAAATTTGTAATACTCCGAGAATCCTAAAATTAACGTTTTCTCCACAAGACAATCTGGCAATCGAAATTACATTTTGTAAGTAGCATAATGTTCATGTTTACGTATAAAGACATGCAAATTAGTTCCAGGGTCACCAAAAACCATTTTTACATAAAATTTTGCACTTGGAATTTTAATTCATGAAAAATAGTCTTGTGTGAAAATTTTCAATGAGTCATTATTTTCCAAAACAAACTTTGTCATATCGTCTGTATTGCCAAAATTTTTCAAATGAACCCCTCCATGTCCAAATCCAACTTCATTTGGGGGTTCGTTAAGCCAACGATAATTTCGATAATAAAATAATAATTGCAATAATTCACCTGAAAATAAACTCAATTCAATATTAACTAAAAGCTATAATTCAAAGTCTATCAATTTTCTCTCCTAAGGAGAAGTACCACTTTGACCTAAAATATTTTGAGATGGGGCCCACTTTGGCCAAAATAAATTGCACCTATATTTCTTGCATTTTTCTTTATCAAATGAGCCTAAGTTAATATTTTTAATCATAACTAGCATAACCACCTTGTAACTATCTAGCCACTTCAACTTGATACATCATTGGCTAGACATCTCTTCAAAATGAGGTGCACTTGTCTTTTTCATCCTAACCACCATAACTACCCAATTTGAAATTCAAATGTCCCTATCCCATAACTCATCTCTCCTTTATTCTCCCTCCAAATCTCCTCATATCTCCCCTCATCCAACCGACCACTAACTCCCTAATTCCCTTCTCTCTTGGTCATGACTCCCTCTCTCTCTCATTCACCTCCTTTCCCCGAAATTCTCCCCTCCCCATCTCCTCTCTCCTTTTCCCTTTTCTTTCTTCTCATCCTAAACCGAGAGCCCAAATTAAATATTATTAAGCATATGTCTTGGGCAGTTTCATGCATGCACCTTTCCTAAATGAGTAATTTCAAATTACTAACAATTTTTACATAGCAAAATAATTTATTAAAAAACTTTGTTTTTTGTCTCTCTAAATCTTCAAAAATTAATATGAATAAGACTTAAATATGAAAATTGTAAGCATAAAATGCTTGAATAAAGCTTATTTTTTGAAATGTAAAGATTAACACAGAACATTGTTCTAAGCACTAGAGATCAACCCTAGTAGAGAGAAATAAACTTGAGAGGATAGAAAACCAAATGAAAACTTAAACTAGAAAAAACAATGACCCTAGTAGAGAGAAATAAACTTGAGAGGATAGAAAACCAAATGAAAACTTGAACTAGAAAAAACAATGATTTTCACAAATGACTAACAAACCAGGAAAAAACAAATCAAAACTTAAAAGAACACTGATTTTTATTGTGACTGACAAACTAAGAATCGAAACAAATCATGAATTAAATATCAAACCCTAAAAACAAATAAAAATTCATCAATATATCTTGCAAACCAAATACAATCTAACCATTCTAGATTAGTCTATGAGATACCCATAACTATTACTAAGGGCTACGACATAAAACAAGCAATTTTTGGATTAAGTAGGTGCCTTAGGATGAAGTAACTCATTCTTACTGACAAAGGCACCTCGAACCGCCTAACAGGAAGATCTACATTAGTCATCCCTATGGTAACAGTGGAAACCTAACTATATTGTTGGTTAATAGTCTAAGATTTCTAATGCACTTGGGACGATGGAAGCCGAGGTGTTATTTTCAAAATTTAGTTTAGTCCACCCATTTAACTCTTGAAAGTTTAGGTTAATTTTACTTATATATCAACTATTGAGTCTACTATCACACACACTTCTCCATACTTTGTTTAAGTTTTGGGGGCCGATTTAAATTGTCCTTTATCTAACCATTCTTTGTTAATTTTTTGGTAGGATTTAATCTCGCCTTAGCATAAGCAATCGTATACTTCAATTTTCAATTTTCATAGAAAAATGAGATCTTTGAACTTGCAGGTTTGTTTATTTTTTTTAGTTGTGGGCAAATTTGCTTTTGATTTTATTTTTCAACGATGAATGACACACCATAGTACAAAGATCTCTATGGAGTCATGATGAATGGAGCATGGCGCAACACGTACTATTTAAACATAACAAAAAATATTAAAAAAAAACTATAAAGAAATATAGATAAATGTAAAAGACGTTTAAATTGAAAGATAAAATACTATGATAATAAAAAAAATATTTAAATTCATGTGCTCAATACCATAATTACTTAATATTATAATTTTATTTTAAAAGTTTAATATATTCATAAAAAAACAAACCCAGTCATCAAACAAATCTTTATCATCATCATAAGTCAATGAGACCTTATTTCCTTCATCAACATCACTTATCTCCTTGAAAATAATCTTCTTCGTTAACCTGATCATGCAAAAGAGCTCATAAGCAAGTAGACGTGATTAGTTCATCATCACATCACGTGAGGGGAGCTTTGGTTGTTTTGGTTTCAATTTGCGTATATATATCTATTAATTTTATGGAATTCACATACATTACAGACAGTTCTTATGTATTGAAATATTTAACACCTAAAATTTAATTTTTACATATATTACATTTTGTGTCATAATCACATCAAACCAAATGTATTAAAATGTATATTTCACTATAAAAAAGTATTAGTGGTTATTTTAGATGTGATGGTAAAATTTGGAAAATTACACTAGTAAATATTAAAATTTAGGAGTTGGACATTTAAATACATAAGAATTTCATTATATGTTGGTAAATTCCGCTTTATTTTTTCAGCAAAAACAACAACAATGGGCCTTTATCCCATTAAGCAAAGTCAACTACATGAATCTTTTTTCTCCATTATGCTTTATTGAGTGCCATAGTTTTATTTAATTCTAATAAATTAAGATCATTTTTTATACAACATGCCCATATTTTTTTTAGATCTAACTCTACCTTTCTTAACATAAGTCAAAACTAAAACATCTACTCGCCTAACTGGATCATCAGATGTTCGATATTTAATATGATTAAACCATCTAAGAGCACTCTCTCTAATCTTGTCTACCACTAGAGCTACACCAAACCTTTCACGAATACATTCATTTCATATTTTTTCTAAGTGTCAGGTCACTCATCCACCTAAGCATTCCCATCTCAGCAACACTTTATCTTAGTTTTATGCTTCTTTTTTATAGGCCAATATTTTGCTCCATAAAACATTACACGTCTCACAACCATCTTATGAAATTCTCCTTTAGTCTAGGCAATGCTTTTCTATCACATAATAGACCTGATGCATTCCTTCACTTCAACCATCCAACTTGAATTCTACTGATAACATCCCTATCTATATCATCACTTTGAACAAAAAGACCTAAGATATCTAAACCGTTCACTCCTTTAAATGATTTGATCACCCATTATTACAACATTGCCACTAGATCTACTACTACTTAAATTACATTTCATGTATTAAATTTTAGATCTACTCAAATGAAGATCTTTAGATTCTAATGTAGACCTCCATAATTCAAGTTTTCCTATATTTTTTCTCTAGTCTTATCAACAAGAGGATATCATCAGTGAAAAGCATACACCAAGGTACATCCCATTTAAATACATGACATTCAATGCTTTATTTCTTCATATTAAATCTAAAAAAATAATTTATCAAATGTCATGGGGGCAAAGCTCCATGCATAATTGCCCATGCATGACACACCCCATTTAAGTACATTGTGTTGCGCCAGTATGTCATTGACATGTATGCTTTGGATCAACCATCCTAATCTAAGGATTATTTACAAATTTGTGTCAAGCTTATAGTTGGTTGGTGCTCCACAGCTCCACCATTGAGGTTAATAGCCTTCATCATATCATTATAAGACTCTTCAGAAACAAATAACACTAGACTCTTCTCTCCACAATCTTACTATGTTAGTAGCTATCCGATGTGAATGCTAAAACGGTCACCCCACTTTGACTTTTAAAGGAGCCACCAATCCCTGACATTTGTATCGCTTTTTATAGGCTTTGATTACATTATTTCAACCAATTTATTCATGCTCATTATGCTTATTTTCAATAAACATTTACAAGTGCAAGTTGTTATGGTTCGTTCTCCAAGCCACTTATGGTCAGAGTTCAAATTGACTTGGTTGTTACTATTCCTTTTGAAAAGATGATATAGATTGGTTCCTAATCTTTTGGCTATTGATATAAGGTAGAATTTAAAGGCATTTCTTCTTGTTAGTTTGGAATTGAGAATATGGAACTTTCAGGCACAAAAGGTCCAAAATCCTTAATCAAGATTCTAATTGCAACACCTACATTAAAGTTAGATCTGCACAGGAAAGATGGAACTAATTTTAGACCTTCCTTAAGAAACAGAACCTTTTGTTCCTGCAGCCATTAGATAGGTGAATATGATCATGCTATCTGTAAGCATTATTAACTTTAATCTCATTCTTCTTATTTTAGTAGACCCTAACCTTCTTCCTAGAAATGATTCACAGTAGTCTAATGAATTAGATAGGAGCATTAACGTTAACATTGGTGAATAAACAGTTTCAAATTTTACCAATCAGATGGAACATGAATGAGAAAAAATTATCGCTACTCCCAATTATTCGCCAAATTTCAAGCAAAACATTACAAATAAAAAGCTTATATAATTTTCCTTATATTTTGAAATATTCTTCAACCTTGATTATCATATATTATTTTTAATTTTGCTTTTTATATTTTTTTCTTTTCATATGAAAATTATTTTTAATTGTGTATAGAAAAAATATGTCAGCGCTAATCTTGAGGCAAATAGAAGGTTTTGGAGCGAGGAACGATCTATCAGACGTCTTATTGACGACTGAAGGATTGGAAGCTAACGGAGAAGGCGTTGAGATCAAGCGATTGGAAGAATGTAGCAAAAAATTTCTTATAGAATGGTGATGGACTCCAAAGAGGATCGACAAATTACTCGGGTCTCGGACCGTGTACCAATGGAGTTAAGGCGTAGCGAGCGATCGGCTGACTTCTCAACTACCGAATATATTCTACAGCCTTATTATACACTAATGTTCTTGTAATTACTAAAAGGCCCCCCCTCAAACCTAATAATGAGGGGGTTGACTTGTAGTTTTGTAATAAATGTGACATATTCTTATAAATAGAGGGACTATGTCATGAATAAGGACTAGACTCTCTAATTGTTCCCTAATGTACCTTCTCCCTCTCTCTCTATAACCACTTCTTAGCCGAACGTTCTATACCTTGGGTGTGTCTCCCGAATATTTTTTGGATTCAACAAATTGCATCCTGTAGTACAACTATCATTTTTAGATTACAAAATTAATTTTCCGTGAAAAAAAATATATAAGGTCACCATTTGTTGATCTTGCTGTATTTATTGTTGTCATTATACGCCTAACAACAATTGCTTTTTGCATATTAAGGGAACCAAGTAACATTTTTATTGTTGATTTTCACTTATCTTTTGATATTACAAAGTGATTATGTTTATGTCTGCATTTCAAATCAACCTATCTAATTATATTTAGCATACATTCGCTTGATTTGTTATGCACATATGACAAATCAAATTTCATTAGATCATCTCTTGATGCACTTAGGGCAAATGGATAGACAAATTAGAAAATAATAGGTTGATCTTATATAAAATGTAAAGACTATTAAAAATAACTTTAGTCTAATTATGGATTATCAAATCTAAGCACTATGAACCCCATATAAAGCTTAGAGATTTTGGTGAAGGTGCCTCTTGGGGTATTCTTCCAAATTGACCTAATCATAAGAAATTCAAATCAACGTAAGGCACAATCCAAGGACTCTGAACTAAACAATAAGCTACTAAAAGAACTAGTTGTTGTGGCAGTTTAGGTCAAGATACACCTCAACAAAGAATTAGGTAAAAGATGATTCAAGTACTAGAGTTTACTAGCACCATTACAGTGATAAACACCGTATAACGCTTAACAATCCTCAAGACCACATAACATGTTATAATCTCCTTGATAAGAGGATTAGATAATAGTACTCATGACCACTACCAATTAAAACTAAATCGAACATTCAAAATATAAATAACATTACACCCCTTAGAGATGGTGACTATGAACTATCAAAGAAAATTAAGGTACAAGCATTTTTTTCAACAAAAAACAAGATCTAAATGCCTTTTTAAACTAGGATGGCTTATTTAATTGGAATTATATTGGTAGCCGCTAGGGATCTATCATTGTTATGATAAAGCTAATTTATTGGACAAAAAAAAAAATTGTCAAGGCGAGAAATTCAATTAGATTGCGGAAGTGAATCAACTAACATCTCCTTTGAATGAAACATTTATTAAGGCAAAAACATCTAAAAGTTGATAAAAATAAAACTAGCTTAGCAATATGATTAAAATCAAACAAGATAGTCAATTAGTGAATGCATGTCAAAATAAATTTAAGAAGCTTATTAATCATACTCTTACACAAAGAATCAAAGATAATTATCTTAAGATTTATTGATGGATAAAGTACCAAACTACAAAGAGACATCATGTAATGCACTCCTAAAGTCATTAAATGATAAATTATAAAACCCTAAATTAGCATTAATCGTGCTATCCTATTTTTATCACCTGCCGCTACAAATTTGGGTACCCTCTAGCAAATAATAACCCTTCAAATCATTCATTTATCAAGCGAACGATCAATACCCCAACTAAATCCATGATTAATTCTGCTGAAGGACCCCTTCCAGCGTGCACAATAAACAATAAAATGATTCTTGCTTCAAATGTCATCACAAAAGTCCTGGATTTCACCAGTGCACTCAAAAGGAACTTCTAGTTGATTTACCCACATTAGATGATGAAAAAATTAAGAATGCAAGAGACAATGAACCATTATTGAGGGAAAAAAAAAAGATTATGCTAGGAAAAATGTTGGTGTGGCTCAAATTAATTTTCTATTCTCATCATGGTTCAAATTCATGTCATCATCAACATCATTCATTGCAAAACTACACTCACTTTCTTTGATAATTAAATCTATATGATTTCTATGCCACTCTATTTTTTTTTACTGCAAATAAATTCTCTTTACACTTCACTAATGAATATTCAACTGGACTCATTGATCCTCATGACATCATTATAAAATGATCATTTGAGCAAATTACACTAGATTCTTTTGTAGAGAAACTGACTATGCCAATGGCAATCCAATGCACATACTTATGTGGCCATTTCATTTTTGCACTCATGAGAAACCAACAATCAACCACATATGGGGGGTGGCTTTCCGTTGGCCGCATTTCATTATTTTAACCAACACAGTTTAGACTCTTTGAAATCTATATTTGGTAAATTTATGCAAGTGGATGCTGCTACAACACATCTTCTTAAGCCATATGTGGCCAAGGTTTTGGTGGAATTGGACATTAATAGATATTACTAAAAAGCAGAACTTGCAAGCATCTCCCGAAATTCTCTTTCTGCAAAATTCTGTGCACAGTCTCTATAAATATTTCAAGGTTCATCCAAATCTAAGAACGTCAAATCATAAAGCTTAAGAAATACATTCAAATGTTTAGATCCTTCCTTCTCCCAAAATGATTATTTAGTCATCAGTTTATGTTTGTACTCAAAAGTTAGAACAATTATACTTCCCTTTGGATTTTAAACCTACTAGGCTTGTTCATACTAGCCTGATAGAAATGGTCTCGTAATATTTACAAGCAATATAATATATATTGATTCTCATAGTTTTTAAGTTCCTCAGCTTTATCCTACTTCTAAAAAATATCAACGATCATCATCATTAATAAACTTCAAGATGAGAATGCTTTGGTGGATGAGTGACTTTACACTGAGACAAAATGTGAAATAAATATATCCGTGATAGGGTTGGTGCGGCTCCTGTGGCGGGCAAAATTAGAAAGAACCATCTTAGATGGTTTGGTCACATTAAACATTGGTCATCTGATGATCCGGTTATGATAAAATGTTTCAAATTACTTTAGGTTTGACTTATGTTAAGAAAGACGTAGGTAGACCTAGAAAGACTTGGGCAGAGCATATTGTATAAAAAATGATGTTAATTAATTAGAATTAAATGAAAATATGACACTCAATAGGATGCAATCGAGAAAAACAATTCACGTAGCCGACCCCACTTAGTGAGATAAAGTTTGTTGTTCTTGTTGATCATCATCAATAATAACTTTATGATTCAAATGGGAGCATTTGAAGTAATAAAGTTCTAGTGGATAAAAGGTTTCAAATTATTTTTATTGGATGATGCAAAAATCTATCATCACTCATGTTTTCAACTGGCTTCAATCGAGGCAGCCCAAAAGAATGATTTTCCTATTTTGATGAATCCTTAGGCATCTTGTTATCATTATTTTTTGTTATGCATTTTTCCTTTCTATTTGATAACTCTTGGTAATTGTCTTTTCTATCATTTTCTATAGATAAAATTGTGTTTACAACAATTATTTAGAAGTATTCATGCATTAGCGAAAAGCAATTTAACAATTTTTGTTAACACACTTATCAATGGAAGGGGACTAAGAAGTTAAGACACTAAACATTTTGTACGATGCTGAAAGTATAGAAACACCAAAACACAAATCAAATAATCCAATGATAGAAATGGAAACAAATAAAGGAAAATGTGCATTAGAAATTTAGAATATACAGAAAGAAAAAGAAACAAGTGTCATTGTATGAAATAATTAACAAGAGAAACATACTTGAAGTATCAGCGACTTCAAGAAGCTGCAACTACTGGCTTCTCTAACTTGCATACGCCATTGATTGCTGCATTCATCTAAAAATGGGCCAACCATTAACCCTCGCAAACTTTCCTCCATGATCAGCAAATGGGCAGCAATGACTGGTAGATGACTTTCATGGTGCTTGCTTGCACGAAGGTTACCATTTCTAGTAGGCCCTTTAATGGCATTTGATGCAGCTAAATTTAACAGGCATCCCTTCTTGTTAGTTGTTGGGCCTTTACATGCTATGCACCAACCACATCTTTCCCCAGCACATGGCCACAGAAAGTTCATAACAGCTACAGAAAATGCTTTCATTTGCACTGCAATAGTTGCAGCTACAAATTTCCTCTGGTTGGAGGAACCATTTACACCGGCAACTTTACTGTCATTCATTAAGAGAACAGCCAAAGTAGCTGCAGCAGATGCAGCTATGTCACCTTGAATATACTGATTTATGTATGACAAAGGCTTGAAAGAAACAGGAACAGCTGAGGCTCTATCATTTGAATTTTTATGTCTGCTTTCATAACACATTCCAGCTGAACCGTTCTTTGTTGAATAAATAGAACTATATGCATCTTCCTTGCAAATGTCACTCCCATTTCCGGAACTAAAAGCAAAATTGCTGACTATATTTGATTTTTCAGTAGGCATTGCAGGGTTTGAGTAAGAAAGATCTGTCACTACAGAACCAAAGCCAGGCTTTTCCCTTCTCTCAATTGGTTTGGAGATGAGAACTTTAGGATCTGTACGAAGAACAATGCCATTTGTGGGATTTTCATTATTTGAGAAAACCAAGATCTCATCAGGAGTTGTAAGTAACTTATTGGCACATACATCATGGCTTTCCATGAGAGTTATTAGTGCGCCTGAAATATCAACCTGACCTACGACAGAAGGAGAAGTTGGATCATCAGTCACATCATTCTTGGCAACACTATGCTTCAATTTTTGTGCCATTATATTGCTCACACTATTTTCTCCCGAATTATTCAAAGTCTTCATCGTCCTTGGTAAAGTGTTTGAATAACAGACAGTATCATCTTTGTTGGCCGGAGTATCCCCCGAATAATCTACTCTTTCAGCACTTAAAAAGCCCATTGGAACCTCAAAATATTCAGCTATGCCTATGCTGATATCAACATAATCTAAGGCATTTGCTTGAGTTGTAGAAATTACACTTAAAACCTTTGGGATGTCATCCTGGTTATAATATCTAGAAAATGAATCTTCATTCAATGATGTGCCAAGTCTGCCCCTCAAAAGCAGCAAATAAACATAAAGAGACTTAGATTGTGATAGGAAACAGGTTCTAAATAAACAAAGAATTAAAACTACGAATAATATAACATCATAAATCTCTTATAGGTTAGTGGATATTAAGCAATCAAAGAATGCAAATAAGCAAAAAATAAATAGAATTTCAATAATCCATAGTTGTACATGATCATCAGCCTTTTCCCAATTATTTTAGATTGGTTTTAAGAATCTTCTTCTGTTTAATCCAAAGGGTGTTGGACAATGTGTTCGCTCTATATTGTGCACTTCTCTTTTTTCTTTTTTAATCATTTCTAGACATGTTTCCTTTGGTCAACAACTTCTCCCTTATTTTCCATCCATATTAATATCATGAACCTATTTTATTTGTGTGCTATTATCCTTCATAATACATGAAACATGCAAGACGTTTACATATTATATTATCCTTCAATAAGTGTTACACTAACTACTCACAAATATAATCTTTTTTCACTCTAGCCTTCCAAGTTTACACTTATACAAATTAAGTTTAGAATCTTTAAGGGAATGGCATGCAGGAAAAAGCACAAATGTTCAAATGATAATATCAACCAAAATAGCATCAATCTTACATGGTGACAGGAAGACAAAATAAAATAAAAAATCCAAATTAACCAACAATATTATTTCAACAAAAAACTGAAGCTTAGCACTCAAACATCATGTATCTCCATTCCACCTGGATTTCCCTTCATATAATTCAAAACAAAAAAGCCATAACCAGAAAGAATCCTGTCACCATACCCATTTCTCCTGAACTTCCATCTAGAGCTGTCATCATGTCACCTCAAACAAGTCCCAACAAAAGGTACTGCTTGCTGTTGTTCTGATTCACCTATTTGAAATATATCACATCCATTTTTTTCTCTCAAAGTATGAATAAAATGATAAAAAAATTATAAGGTTTTAAAGTATCAAACTCCCGCAATTAGAGTAAAGAAGTTTCCTTCAAACAAAAAAAAAAAAGTGAAGAAATGAAGTAGAGTTCTAATGAAGGGAAGCCTTGCTCGCTATCATTAAAGCTCAAGGTCCTGGTTGGCAAATAGAAGGCTTGATACTAGAAAAATGATAAGGGCAAAAATTTGTATCAAATGGGGCTTTTCAAGCTGTTTAAGCCCCTCTTTAGGCCCTTTAAAGCTAACCATAGACTTGGGCTAGCCTAGATTTATGATGGGCTTTCATTGGGGTACACTTTAAGAAGATGTAGCACCATTTAAAATATAACATATTTCTCCAATAAAAATCAAGTAAAAACTTGCTTGAATTTTTAATTTAATCTAAATCAACATGAGCCTGTTTGAGTCCACATGTCAAGTGAGAGGAATGAACTCAAAAGTCATTTTGAATTACTTTTGAGCTTAAAATGCCTTAACGAAACATTCATAAACAAACTTTAAAATAATTGCATTTATGCAATTAAATTCATAATATAAGAGCAAATGATTTATCAACAAAAATTTTGTTATGTTTAGAAGAGGCAATAAGTTAAACCATGTCTAAAATATCATTTTTAGTTCAATTTCAAGCCTCTTGGAGGGGACCAATGGTGTTGCATTGATGCTTTAAATAGAAAAATGGGCTCGTAGGCTACCCCTTAGACTTTTGAAGTTTAGCATATTTAATCTCATTACCATTAATGATTAACCCATTAAAGCATTGGAAGTGCAGGACTAGTGCGGCTAGTAAAGCTCACTTGATAGCCTAATCAAAAGGTGACCTTTCTCTGCAAACTGATTCAAGGCTGCTAGAAAAATCCCTTTCAAACAACCTAACTTCTTGTTAAACAGCAAACTAATGTAAAGCGCAGAAACATACAGGGCTATGTCAGTTGCTGAGTTTAGAAATTCATCAATAAGGTCAAAACATAGACGGCATTATATGATATAGTACTAGATATTTATGCAAATTGAAAGATAGTTTTTTTCAGAGAATACATAGGTAATACTAATTTTTTTCGTCATAAAAATCATAGGATGCCAAAAGACAAGGGCTTTGGAACACCTGTGCTGAAAGACTGAAGGGAAAAGAATTAAACTTGCTCAAGGAAGTGAGAAGGACGTGGAAGCAATTAAAAAAGAAACATGATAGCTAACCTAGCAATTAATACACCAAGAAGAAAAAAAGCAAAACATGCACATATGGACAATCACCTCAAGGTGTGTATCAAACAAATCCTTTTTTGAATTCTAATGGCATAAAATAACACCGAGAAAAGAAATTTAACGACCAGAATGCTCATAAAGAGGCCAAAACCTTCAACAAAGATCATGAGAAAAGGTTTTCTCTCATCAAAACATTTACCAAATGAATCTAAAGTTCAGCTAAAGCATCACAAACAAACACAAATGAAACTATATGATGCAGAAGTCTTACACAAGCAAGTAATTGCAAGTCCCCACAAACATGCGACCATATGAATCAGCGCCAAATACCTCTGCTCCTCTTGCTCCCTTTCCTATCCGAGACGAAGTGGCCCCAAGCTTGTTAATACTGCATTCTGGACAAAACCACAGACCTTCAGGCAGAAATGCTTTATTCAGCCCAATGCATCTAGAATGATATGCTGAAGGACACCCATCACAACAAATCAAGGTCCCGTCCATTCCACAAAGACAGCATTCGTCACTGTTCTTATCCTGAGAATTAGCAGATCCATCAACACCTAGTTCAGAAACATCAGTATTAACATGCTGGTTTTCAAGCACAAGAGATTCCCGTAAAACCACCGAATCCTTCCAACTTGAGTTCTTAGAGGTTTTAAAACGTAAACTTGTTGGCACATCTTCATCTAAACCTTCTTCATTATCCTCTTCCACGCCTACACGCATTCCAAGTTCTGTTCGAAGTTCCCCGCTATTTATGACATCATCACACAATAATTGCAATACCTTCAGCTTTGTAGCCACAGTTAGGCAGTAGTATTCACCATGAAGAACACTATCAATGAACTCCTTTGAATCAAATTCTGTCACGTATCCCATAACATAGAGATACTCAACTACGAAAGAAGGCCAGGTCAACATATCAAGCAATGTCCAATCATATAATCTGCCAAAAAAACATTTAAAATGCAAATTTCAACGCCAAAATTTAAATAAGAATAATAAGCAGTCAAGCAAAAAGGAAACAAGAATAGCATCAGAAATTCTCACCTTAAGCATTTCGAAGCCAGGTTTGGGCCTTCTGAAGAAACCATCTGGAGATGGCGACCTAAAGCTCGCATGAGAGACAAATGGATTGAATCCATCAAAGAGTTTTGAACAGTACAGTTCAGGGATCCCACGTAATCGTCAAACCCAAATGGACTAAGAAATAACTGGAGACTAAATGACCTCAAAAAATTGTAAGTGGAGAACAGATGTGAAACTGAGCCCTCTAAAACAGCAATGTCGCCTGAAGATGGAGGCAGTTCCAGAGGCAAGATATGTGCTTCCACAGAAGTAGAACTCGGAGCAGCAGCAGAAACCCCAGCATGGTCACAAGAATCACTGGATGAGTCCGCATCCCTAAATACATCTTCTGAGCTCACCTGGCCAATTGAAGCAGGCACATCAGACGTATCCTTCCTAGACCTCGTGCTTCGCCTGTTCAAGCCACCCAAAGGAACTATCCGGTCTAGCCTCCTCTTCCTCCGAGTAAGCCTCCCAACTCCCTTGTCCAACATTAACATTCCGCACACCAGTTCCCGTTCCAAATCCTCCATATGCCCATCCTCGAATATAACCCGGTACAGCCTACTCGTCCCATCATAGGAAACAACCTTCCCCAAAAGAACCCTCCCCACCCCAAAACTATTCCTCTCAACATAAGCGCCAATCAAACCACCATCAACATCACCACCACCACCACCACCACCACCAGCGATGCCATCACAATCCCACCTTCCGCTTCCAGAAGTTTCCGTTCCCGTACACACCATCTCTTCCTCTCCCTCCTTCCTCCAATTCTCCCGGGAACCCTCCATCCACCCCTAGTGGAATACAAAACACAATCGCAACAATCCCAAGCCTTTAATTCGCAGAAACACCGAGATCCAATCACATTCACAAAAGGCGGGGAACAAATCGATGAACAACAAAGACAATATAAATACCTAGCCGCTGTCCCGATCCGAGCTGTATCGCACAGAGGTGAAGCCAAGATCGCGGCATCAACCCCTCCCGGGTACCCTAGAACAGAGAAGAAGAGAAGAAGAGAAGATGAGAGAAAAACGCGAAGCGAGGAGAGATCGGAGATGGAACGGGGATCGGATCGGGGGACAAAGAGCCAGAGGGCTGCTGCGGCGGCTTTCGCTCGACTCGGGTTTTGAGAAATCACAGTGCATGTAGCGGTCCGGGGGAGATCATGACCTGACTCGGATGAGTCTCGAACCGGTGCTCGTGCGGTTCGATAAAACCGGTTCCGACTCGGGTTCCGACTCGTGGGCTAGGTGTATCTGGTCAATTATGCGGCGAAGCGTTGGCTGGCGGGTCACTGCATAAGCCACCATATATCATGCGGATATGCCGCCAAATTAGTATAAAATTCAAATATTTAAATTAGATAAGCAAATAACGGTAACTTTTTTTTTCTCTCTATCAAGGCTGTGCATTTAGCCTGAATATCATTAATCAGTCAAAATTTGATTTGAGTTTTGACTCGGATCGAAATAAAGGAGCCGAGATATGAGCCGAAGTTTTGGATTAAAATTTTTTTGAGTTGATTTGAGCCGAACCCAGCTTGACTCGAAATCGGATAGCTAACAGTTCTGGTGATGCCAAGTTTGTGAATTTAGCTGGAAGATTATTAATCATTTGAAAAATTGTTCGAATTTTGACTCGGGTTGAGATTGAATCGAAATAAAGAAGTCGAGCTACAAGTCAAAATTTTGCATAGAATTTTTTCGAGTCAATTTTGAGCCAACCCCAACTCGGGTCGAAATTGGATCGTTGACAACCCTACTCCCTATAGCCATTATCATGCATATTATATGTAACATTTATCACAAGAGGTTGTCAAATGATTAGATCTATGCATGTTGGGGGGTACATATGTATATTGTTGTTTGTCTAGTAATGAAAGGGATGAAAGAATTTGATGAGTGAAGCAATAGTTTTTTCGTATTATGCGTTTTAGTGTTCAAATTTTGAAATTAGGAATTCAAGTTAATTTGATTTTTCTCAGCTAAGGAAAGTGAAGATAAGATGTGTATGATTTGTGGTTAGTAATTAGTTGCATTGCTTTGGTCTATGTGTTTATAGGAAAGGCATTGGGACAGGTTCTTTAAGATGGCATGTTGCATATGGCTACCTATATTATGTAAGAAGCAATTTGTGTTATCCTCATTTAGGGAATATTATGTGTGTGAAAGGATTGTAATAACTTAGCAATGCTTGCATTAACCGAATGAAATCAATCAAATAATAAAAATTGAAATTTGGTTTGCAAGAGTACTTATCATATTATTATATCTCATCTTAAAAAAGAAAATTTATCATTGATTTTTATGATTCTTCTAACACATGCTATTATTTTTTTATTAGTATTTAGAATCCAATAATATGGTATTTTAATGCAACTTTTTATTATCTCAGATAGTAGACATTGTGTCTCTAAATTTGGCTCTATTCACTTATATAAATTTATTGTGTTAGCCCACATTCCATCAAAAGTTATCAAAAATTTATTGTGTTAGCCCACATTCCATCAAGTTATCAAGAAAGTTTAAGTTAATATTATTTATTGTTATATATTTTGATAAGTAATATTTGTGATGTAAATATAGTTGTTTAAAGTTTCAAAAGAAGATAGATGATTAAGGAAAAGAGAAAGTGTTCAAATAATAAGTTATCAGTGCAAAGACAATCTCAACTTAAGTTAATAAAGAAAATTAAGGTGATATAAATGTATAATTGTGCAGATCTTTTGATAGGCATAAATCAAATAGTTCATGAGTGAAGTAACATTTAGCTGGCAAAGATTGTTTAATTGAGTTTTTAAATCATCAAAATAGTTATTCTAATGAAAAAGATTTTTGTTAATAATTATTAATTATGTTTGTATCATAAAGTAGCACTTCATCAAGCACAACACATGCAGGGTGATAATGCTTCTTTAATTATCATATTCATTTGAATATATCACTTAATCAATATATATATATATATAT
>NW_018164671.1:389828-395845 GCF_001263595.1 Phalaenopsis equestris
TATATATATATATATATATAATTTGGAAAAGTGATTGTTAACTCTATTATTGGTAACATAAAAACCACAATAATAATCATTTTAAGTGCTAAAAGATTCAATTTTATTCTAATTTAAGATGTGTCATATTTACTCTTGCTTGTGAATGTACTCTTTTCCATATAAATTTCTTACTCATTTTAGTCTCCCTCTTAAATTTTAACATGGTATTATCATGTGATGCTTTAATTGAAAATTGAATGAAAGAAAAAAACAAATATAACAGACTGATCAATAATAAATGAAAGTTATTTACCAAAAGGATTATATGGAAACCTCATAAGGATGAAAAATATATGGTCTTAATAGTATTTATAAAATATTTGGCATATTAGGGGGGCAACTTCAAGTCTTAAATTAAACATTATAAGAGACATAAGAGAAAAACTAGTAATGGCTACTCGTAAGCAAAATTTGCTTATTCTCATCCCATCAACCCAATGTTTAGGCTTTAGTATAAGGCTTCCATCATGAAATAAGGGGGAAAAGTGAGATAGGAATCCAAGAATAGAGGATGCAAGATAGTTAACTATTTTTAGTATATTTATTATTTATAAGGGAAGAAGATTGTGAACCTTAAAAGCAAATAATTTTTTGATTGATCAATTTTTTTTAGGTATACTAAATGAGAACATCAACTCTATTTATTTTTTCTGTTGAATTAATTTTTTTTTAACATAACATTGATATGATTAAATAAAAATAACTTGCGACATGTTGAATCCAATGTATGATAATTTAAGGCATGTTGAATCCAATGTATGATGAGTTCTCTAAAGAACATGAGCTAGAAAAGACCAAAAGTATGTTTGTAATATATGAAGATTGTAAATTCCATAGATTTCTCTCTTTTAAACATGTGTTATTAGTACATAATAACAATTTCAATCAACCACTTGTTATCACTCAATTGAGTTCTTTTACTTTAAATTTGTTGCTATGAGAGATAATTTGTATAAATCAAATTTACAGCCTCAAAGAAACCCAAAAATATCTAAACCATTAATAATGAAGGTCAAGGAACCCTTTAGGAAAAATAATATCAGATTATATCTGTACATTAAGAAATACATTGATGATGTGCAACTAACCTAAGGAACCCTCAAGGAAAAATTGTTGTTCTTTTGCAACAACAAAAATAACAACTACAATAACAAGCACTTATCCCACTAAGTGGGTCAGCTACATGAATACCTTTTCTCCATTGTGTCCTATTAAGAGCAAATTTTTTATTTAATTATAATATATTAAGATCATTTTTTATACAATATGCCCATGTCTTTTTAGGTCTACCTCAGCCTTTCTTAACATAAGTCAAATCTAAAATATCCGCCCTCATAACCAAATTATCAGATGATCGATGTTTAATGTGCCCAAATAATCTAAGACAATTCTCTTTAATTTTGTCTAACACTTAAGCTACACCAACCGTTTCCCAAATAGATTTGTTTCACATTTTTTCTTTAAGTATCATGCTACTCATCCATCCAAGCATTCTCATCTCAGCAACACTTAACTTTGTTTTATGCTTCTCTTTCAGAAGCCAACATTTTGCTCCATAAAGTATTGCAGGTATTACCACCAACTTATAAAATTTCCTCTAAGTCTAAGCAGTACTTTTATATCATACAATAAATCTAATGCATTCTTTCACTTTGACCAACCATAACATCCTCATCTCCGTCACCATCACTTTGAAAAAAAGACTAAAATGTTCGCACTTTTTAATGATTTGATCCCCCATAGTTACAACTTTGACACTAGAGATACTAATAATAAATTTACATTCCATATATTTGGTTTTAGATATACTCAAGTGAATGCTTTTAGACTTCATTATAGACGCCCATAATTCAAGTTTTTCCTTAACTCTTTCTCTAGCCTTTTCCACGAGAAGGATATCATAAGAAAAAGAACTCACCAAGGTACATCGTCCTGTATATGTCCAGTAAGACCATCCATAACTAAAGTAAAATAGGTATTGACTTAAAGTCAATCACATATGTAATCCAACTGAAATAAGAAAATACTTGGTCAATCTACCTTCTGTTCAAACACCCTAGTATGCATATCCTTAATGACTTGAATATAAGTTATATAAACACCCTTCTTCTCTAGAACTCTCTGAAGGACATGTCTTATAACCTTATCATAAGCTTTTTCTAAACCAATAAAAAACACATGTTGATCCTCCTTGCTCTCTATGTACTTCTCCATCAAATCTCTCAATAAATGTATAACTTTCATAGTAGGCTTGCCCATGATTATGATAAATCTTTATAGCACATCTTAACATATGTTCAATTACTCTTAAAGTGAGACTGATTAATATAATTCTTCTATAAATTGCATGCTCTAGTGCATCTCCTTTATTCTTAAATATGAGGACCAAAATACTCTTCCTCTAAACTCCAGACATCTTTTTAGTTTTTAAAATAGTATTAAAGAGTTTAGTAAGTTAAGAAACTCCTAAATCTTTTAAATATTTTTACACTTTAATATGGATATAATAGGGTTCTACTGATTTTCCACACTTGGTTTTCTTTAAAGCATCCTCAACTTCCTTTTTCATAATGCAACGATACAAATAACACATTTTATTACTATTACTGTTATTAAGATAAGTAAGGTCAATTATATTTTTAGAAAGCTCATTAAAAATTCTATCAAATTAGCTCACTCATTTATGTTGAATCTCTATCTCTAAGAAAAACACTTTTTTATTTTCATCTTTAATATACATTACTTAAATTAAAGATTTACATTATTTACTTTTTTTACTAGTTTACTGTCGGCACTATTTTAGGTGTGGAGTTGTCCGTTGGAAGCTATCGGTCACCGGAATCGAAATCCCATTGTCCGGTTTGGAAGGACATTTAATTTACATATATTAAGTTTAGAAAAATATGAAATCAAGCTGACCCCATATTTTTCATAGTTTAAATGGAAGAGCACTATTCCTCAAACCCTGTATTTATCCCGAAGATAAACACAAGACTTGAGGGTGAGGCTCGATTAAATAAACTAAGAAATATATGACATATGTTTGGTCTGCGAAACCATTTTATTTGCTGACAAGTTCACCTATTTAATACGAAGAATTAAATAGGGTTTATATTAAGCTGGGTTTGGAAAAGCTTCTTATAAGGGTAAGCCTCTATAGTTAATTACATCTTAAATAACCAAATTCACCTAAGAAAACTCTTGATAAAAATCAGGAGATATTATCTTCAAGGATTTCAAAGGAATATGACTTTTTAATGAGATCGGATAAAAGAGGTATGAAAGGGGAATGACTCAAATTTAGAACATTTATTATAGAATCCAAAGGAGAAAGAACTAGGGGATGTCACTGATCCTGAGGAGAATGATCCTGAGGAGAACTGAGGAGAACCTCGGTGACTTCCCAAGCTATCCTATAATTTGAATTCAATTTTGGATATTATAATTATTGAATGTTTCATCCTGCCAATTTTATTAAGTATAGCTTATATTCGTATGAAACAATCCCACAAATAGTCTGGAAGATGTGAGGATTTAGGTCGTGACGAACGACAACCTCAGAATCCTAAGACGAGTTAGGGTTTATATTGTACAGCAGAGCTATACAAAGGCCTAAAGATAAGTTGAGAATTTATGTTGCATGAGCAAATAACCTTGAATTCATATGGATTGTTATTTAATTCTAAGGAAAGTTATTCTATTGTAGATCCTCTTGCTGTTAAAGATGGTCGTGCTCCCACAATGCTAGCTCCAAGCTCCTCATCGTAGCGAGTTTAAGTTTTCTAATGTGTCAAGTCATGATGTTAAATCTGATGTCCTTATGGTTATAGTTCTTTAAATATTATGGGGAATATTAAAGTTGATTAGAGCGACATTGGTTAGGATCCTACGGTTCCCTCGTTCCAGCACCACTATTTTCTATCAGATTCACTTAGTCCAAATGAATTTACTAAACTCAACTTAATTAATTCTATATTTTCATTTAGACTGTAGGAAATCTTGTTAGCAACCATAGGTTTCTTCCTCCGAGGGATTCCCGAGCATCCGATAGAGACGTCTTAATTTAGTTGCAATTGTTATTTTGTGAAGTTTGTGAATAAATTTTGAGTTGTCTTATATTTTGAATGTTGTGGAGGTGAATTTTATTTTGGTCAATTTTAATTTTAGTTTTGGTTTTATGATTATTCTAACAGTTTTAATTTTCATGCAGGGTGACATCATTGTTTAACATGCGAGTTTATAAGCAAAAAAGTACAGTATAGTAAGTACGAGAAAAGAAAGCATTGTAAACTGTAAAAGTGTACCTGACGAGTCTTCTCATTCCTCCACCTGAAAGGTCAGTACTTGCAAAGCATATAATATATTTGGAGCAAATATATTTCACCATCTATTTCTTTCTTCTTATGGAGGTATTTTCTTAATATGCTGCCTTTGGATGATATTTTGAAACTAAAATGTTTGAAATTGGCATCTCAATGCTATCTTTGTAAGTGGAACTTGGAAACGGCTGCACATCTATTTTTTCTTTGTCTCTTTGCTGTTGATACTTGGAATAGGTTTGGTAATCATTTTAATATCAATTGGAGGATTTCCTCCTCTATTCTTGATTATCTCTCTATTTGGAGAGAAGCTACACAGGTGGATAAAAAGCTTTTTTGATTTCCTCTGGTGGTTCTTTAGTTCATATGGATGGCGAGAAGCAATGCTAAATATGAGAATACTATGTTTCATCCTAATCTTACTGTTTCTAATATTCTTGGTCATTTTCAGAGAGCTTGTCGGGCTCTTTGTTTAGCCAATGATATGGTGCCGACGAGGTTGGGTAGGAGGGCCATCTTCTTTAGATGGCAACCCCCACCTTTAGATTGGGTTAAGTTTAATATTGATGGTAGTTTGCATTCCGGTGATGCGGGTGCGGTGAGAATTTTGAAGAATCATGTTGGACAGTGTTTGTTTTACTTTGCATCTCCTTTATTCGCCTCTACACCTTTAGAGGCTGAATTTTGGGCTTTATTGTTAGCCTTGCAGGTTGTTGCACAACTTAAGATTTCAAAAATTATTTTTGAGACTGATTCACAAATACTTTTTAATGAATTTTACAAGATTACTGGGCCTAGATGGGATTTGCTTATCATTATGAATCGAATTCGTGATGTTATTCAAAGATACAATTTAAATGTTCAGTTATCCTTTATTTATAGGGAAGGCGATTCCCCGGCTAATTGGCTTGCTAATAAGGGTAGAGTGAGTGGCTACCTACTGAGGTGTTTTATGGGATTCGTCTCATACCGCAACTTAAATATTTTTTTATGGGTGACTTGATTGAGCTCCCTTTTATCATAATTTAGTTGGTTGAGCTCTCTGTTTGGAATCGGTTTTTACCTGGAGCCATTTTTCTTCTGTTTGTATGTTTCTATGACTTAAAAAATATTCTCTCTCATGAGATTCGAGACATCGACATCGAGGATTAAGCTGAAAATGAGTTTATCGGTTGGATCGAGCATGGGGTTAATGTTTTGGCAAATTTCTTTTATGACAATACTTATTTATGATGTTCTGTGTGTTGGACCATTTACCCATTTGATTATGGAATGTTATTTTCACCCTTGTTTTATTAATAGTCTTGGTTCTATGTCATACATTCTTCATGATACTTTGCTCCACATTTATTTAGCTGGAAACTATGCACGCCTGGAGCTTATGGCTGAGACTCTTTATGCCCCTATGCTGCTCTCATTTATGTTTGTACCAATTGTTCTATATGTTGGTTCGTTGTGGTGTTTTGGATATCTTTCTCGCAGGTTACTAGGCTGGCAATACGGACTTTTGGGTCACCTTCCTTGTGCAGATCTTTTCAAGTTGCACTTACCTAGATTACCAGAATCATTTTGCTTGGGATCTTACTCATTTGAATGTATGTTGGAAGCTCTTATATTATCCTTTTGTTGTTCGAGATCGCTGAGTTTTTGTCCTTT
>NW_018164671.1:395949-396890 GCF_001263595.1 Phalaenopsis equestris
ATATATATAATTTTATAGGAATTAAAGCATGCTTATAAGGAAAGTATAAAATACAAGTTTGAGGTGTGTCTACCAGGTCCTATGTCATAACTTAGTGGGTTTAAATTTTTCAGGATGATTCCATTAAGCAAGTCATAATAAGTCCAGATGTCCTATAAGATTTCCAAAAGATTATGAAGAAGTCTCGGGTAATACCCTAGACATTTCATAGTCCCTGGAATTACCTTGAGTTTGTTTTGGTCTTATTATGTTTGCTACATATTTCATCCAATTAATACTCTTATGCTCAGTGAATTATGATGTTTTAATTATCTCTTAAGTGGGGTAACCATCACTTGATATCTCACTTAAGAATTATATAGGTGAAAACCTTTTGGGGCAACTTGACTTAATTAAGGAATTTAATTAATTTGATTTTAAAAATGGGCTTGTAATGTTTTGAAAGATTTTAAATTAATTATAAGTTATTTTATAAAACTTCATTAGAAAAATTTCTGATAAAGCCTAGTTCACTCATAAGCCCTTAAGGTTTAATGTGTAGATTTGCAAAAAAGGATTTTTTTAAAAAAATTTATATTCTTTATCCTTATCATGAATTATAAATTATCTAAAAAAAACCATTAGTTGGGGGTTGTTAACCTCACTTTTGGTTGAGGTTTAGTTTTTCCGCTTTAGTAGCCTAAGGTCTAGCCATAGGACTTTCCTATTGACTTTTCTTAGAAAACTAGAAAATGAACCCTCGCCATTAGAAATTCCAAACTCTTCTCTACTCAACTTGAAATTTCACATATTGGTCCTAACCTCAAGTACTTAGTAGGTGGGGTCATTATGGGGGAACTCAAGATGAGTCACCCTTAGGACTACTAGACCTTAGGGTTGACCCTGATGTTGTTCTAGGGCTTAAGGTACATACTTGCACTCACAATCACTCACAATCCTAA
>NW_018164671.1:397149-400586 GCF_001263595.1 Phalaenopsis equestris
TACCCAAATTTGTTCAAAAATCATTTCAAACAACTTAAAAACACCCAAACTACCCAAAATCACCAAAATTGACCAAATTATAAAAAAAAGCCCCAAATTTTACCCAAATTAACTGTCCCCAAATTTCACCAAATTAATTGGCTTAACCACAAAATTGACACCCAATTCATATTGAAAACTCTTCATGGCATTCATATTGACCATTTTCAACAATCAATTTGGACTTATCCCAAGGCTAAACCAATCTAGACCCAAGTCTAGACCAATCTAGACCCAAGTCTAGCCCCCAACATGCCCAAATTGACCAAATCTCCAAAATCCTTCAAATTAACCCCCAAATTGAACTCAAAACACTTTCCATCCTTCACCAAAATTGTTCCTTACAATCACCTACACCAGATGCAACAATTAATTAGGCCAATTGACATGGCTAGCCTAGCCCAAACCCAAGTTTTGGTCATTTGCACCCACTTGGACCCATGCACTAAATGTAGTCTAACCACCCCAAAGCCATCAAATTAACTCTACCACAGTCATTAATTGGACCCTAAGACTGAGCCAAAACCATCTAACCCAAGCTAGATGAGCCATAGACCAAGGGTCCCTCAAATTAAGGGATTTGATTTACATTTTTGCTTAGGTTTAAGATATCTTTGCCAAAACAATACCTCATTGCAATAAATTGTTGTGACATATTCCCTTGGGTTCCCTGAGCTCCTAGCCCCCTCCCCCTGCCATGGCCGGCTGGCCTAATCGCTTGAGAAGCTAAAACCAAGGGACACCTCGTCTTGAACTTCACCCAAATCAAACCCAGAGGCCACCTCACCCAAATCAATTGATAGAGCTCCTCTGCCCTCCACTTAAGCATCACAATACACCCAAATAGTGGCCCTGAGAGCCACCCCTTAGCCATTTTATAAATACTCACCTTCACGGCCATGGGAGGTGTGCTGAAATTTCTACTGAGAGACTTCCCCAAATTGATCCCAAAGCCTCTTTGAGACCTCCTCAGTGCAATCCAACCACAACATTGCCCTAAATCCCCTTACCGGAGCCCAATTTTGAGCTTGAATCTCTGCTTAAAACCAGGACAGAGCTCATTACACTCCTACACTCTACAAAAATAAAATTAAACTCACCCGCACATTTACCACAGTGAAAGAAGGAAAAGCCCCATCAAATTCCCCTTCCACAGAGCACCTAGCATAGCTCTAGACCAACAACTAAAATTGGGCTTTGTCGAATTCCTACATAGGCTTTGCACCACAGCTAGAGGCTTAATCCCTAACCTCCTTAGACCCCAACGAACGTGTCGAGCACCTCTGATCGAAGCTTCACTTCTCAGAGCCAAGGTATTGATCTCCTCTTCCTCCCGAGTCTATTTTGATTCTCCATTTGATTAGGCTTGATTTAATTGTATGATTACCTTATGAATATGTTCGTCTCACTTAGATGAGTCCATAAGATCAAACCCAAAGTGATTTGGTTGAGTCTAGGCCAAAATCTTAGGGTTTTAGTGTGGACGGTCACGGGATCACTTTGTCGGGGACGATGACGGGGAGTCGTCCGATCGCGTGTGTATCGAATGGACGGAGGAGATCGAGCCTGACAGCGCTTCCTTACATAAACCGTGGGACGAGTCAGCGGCTACGTGGATGGAGGCGTCCGACCAGAGCTCGCCACGCGTACCTTTGGAGCTGCCGAGGATACAGTCAGCGTCACGCTTTTAAATAGAAAAATAGGGATTTTCTTATTTAAATAAATAGACCTAGTTTTAAAAATTCACATCTTGGTGTAGAAAAATTATAAAAATAAAATAAAAATACATTCTTGCTCAGTGAATAAATGAGAACAATGTGGAAATAATTTGAAGTCGGTTTGATGCAAATTTTATTTTTAATTAATTAAACACTGATTTGAATGTTTTGATTCTCCATGCATGTAGAAATATCACTATGGCTTGAAATTTTCTCATGTTGTTGTCTCTGTCTTAGGAAACATCCTCTGATTTTTCTAAAGTTAGAGATGGTCCCTAAACAGAGATCCATATTTTTCAAGTTTATGTTTATTATTTGCATAAATTAATCATGATAATTAGCATGTTGCTTAAAAAATTTCAAGAAAATTTTGAAAGCAAGAAAAAAATTTCAAGAAAATTTTGAAAGGTTCACTATGACCAGAGGACCCCTTAGAAATTATTTCATGAGGTAAGTCATTAAGAATGCACTTAATCTTCACCAACCCTAAAACACAAAGAAAATTAATTTTGCGTAACATAGACATCTAAATGACTTAATTTTTTGTCTCCACTAAAATATAAACTCCATAGAACTCCCCATAAAAACTTCAAAACACTTGGAGTTCATTTAATATCTCAAATTGATTTTTCAAGTTAATTAACATTTTTGGCACTAAAAATGATTTTTAATAATTAAAATATAGCTTGAAAAATTATAAAACTTGGTTTTTGGAGTTCTCTCTTATCAAAGTAATTTTATAAAAATAAATTTGAAGTAAAAATAAAAAATTTATTTTAGTCTCTTTAAAAATTTAAAGTAATTAAAAAATGATAAAAATCACAAAAATAATAAAATTCATGAAAAATATTCTAATTTTTTTTTCTAAGCACTTAGGAATAATTGGAGTATTTTTCTTGATTTTATAAATAAAGATATTGAATTTTCAAGCTTAAAATAAATTTTAAAGACTAAAAATATTTTTTTTACTAAAATAATTTCAATAATTCAAATAAAAATTAAAAAAAATGTGAAATTTATTTTTCTATGTCCCTTGACATTAGAGAGATTTAATAAAAATATAAAATTTAATTTTCCACATTTAAAATATTTTATAATTAATAAACACCAAATAAATTAAAATAATTCTTAAAATTCAAATTAAATTCAAAAAATCATGAAATTTGGTCCAAAGTTTTCTCTGGTATAAGGCTTCCTCCAGTAAAAAATTCAAGGGATTAGGATTTACCTTGGTCAAGTTAAGAATTTTCTTTGAAAAATCCTATTTTTTACATTAAAAATAATTACACAGATAAATTAAAATTTGAAAAAATCACACTTTCTCCTCTGATGTCTTAATTTACCCATGAGTGAGGTAGGATAAAAATTCCAAAGTCATTTGGATTAAATTTGATGAAATATGAAGTGATAGAGCCTTAGGGGCAAATGTGTAATTTTGGAAATTTAGCCTTAATTAACATTTAGGCCTAATTTTAGAAATGGAAATGGGAAATCTCTGATTCTAATTAATATATTTGGATGTTTGAAACACAAGGGGTTAACTGGTACAAACCAACCTCACTTGTCCTAATTAAAAATGATAAATTTGTAATTTCCTTAAATTACATAAATTTGGGAGTCTAGCTGATTAAATGATCCTAGATTTAGGGTGTTAATAACTCACTAATTTAATACCCCTAT
>NW_018164671.1:400697-401343 GCF_001263595.1 Phalaenopsis equestris
AATCTTAAGGGCTTAGTAGTGACTTAAGCTAAATCAAGTTTCATTTAAATAAGGATTAGAAAAGTAAACATCATTGAAAATTAAAACATCTCTCAAACACTACAAGCCCAAGTCAAAATTTGGCTAAGTCTCTTAAACATGTCTCTTTATGGGTCTCCACCCACATAATTTTTAAATTGAATTACGAGTGATAATTACTCTATTCTTAGGGATAATTGAGACATAAATGCTCACTGAACAAAATGCTCACTTACAGGATGAATTATTAAGCAACATAATAAGTTTAAAAGAACTCGGGACTTTCCACCAGGCAGCGAGAGAGTAGCACAGACCTGCTTCTTTCTCTAGTTCTGTTGGATACCTCAGAGATCTACTAAACTTAAAATGTTTTGCATGACAAAATCATCCTTAATTAAACTCCTAATGACCCAACAAGATATGACATAGGGTTAGGAAAATTACAAAAACCTTCTTTTTTGCCTCTACATGAACTGCCCTCACATGCATTTTAAGCTTACACAAATTTGCATGCTAAACAACGATGTCACCCTGCATAAAAACTAAAACTATAAAGATAGCCACACAACCAAAATCAAAATTAAAACTAAAATCAACCAAGATAAAATTCACCGCCATAATATTCAAA
>NW_018164671.1:401402-407400 GCF_001263595.1 Phalaenopsis equestris
GATGTCTCTATCGGATGATCGGGAATTCCTCGGAGGAGGTAACCTACGGTTGCTAACGAGGCTTCCCACGGTGTAAATGAAATTATGGAACTCATTAAGTTGAGTTTAGTAAGTTCATTTGGACTAAGTGAATTCAATAAAATTAAATGGTGTTGGAACGATAGAATCGTAGGATCCTAACTGGTGTCGCTCTAATCAACTTTAACATGCTCCCATAAAATTTAAAGAACTACAACCATAGGGCCACCTGATTTGATAAAATAAAGACTCTCACTCACACAGACACACACACACACACTAAAACCTTCAAGAAGTCTTTTCCAACACACCCCCAAAAAGACTCTCTTTTCATCCAGAATTTGGCACTATTAATAAATAACTAAAAATCACCAAGGGTAACTTCAAACACCTCTTTAAATTTGGCCAAATTCAATGGATATTCTATAAATTTGGTTACCATCACTATAACGCCAGTTTGGAGCACTATAGCTCCCAACCTTCTCAACACCTGACGCTATGACACCAAGGGTGGTGCAATGGCGCCAAAAGTGGCGCTATGGCACCACAAAAAAATCTTTTATTTTTGCTCCATTTTGTCCTCATTTTCTCTAAATGTCCATTACACATACCTGAAACCAAAAACATGCAAAATATATTCCTTTAAAGTGCAATATCATTAAAAATATGCAAAAAAATGAGTGTGGAATGTACACTAAAAAGAGCTAATTTTTATGTGAATCAATTCCTCCAAACTTAAACATTCCTTCTCCTCAAGTAAATATTTTTACTATATAAAAAGTTATAACTTATAGTAGTGAGTTTTACTTAATGATTTCTATAGTTTTTGTTCTATAAATGCAATACTGAAACTTTAGAAAAAATTTCAATAACTCAAGTTAAAACTAAAATGTAAGAATATCTAGTAGTCAAGTCTAAGAGTTTTGATTTTCTATTCAATTCAAGAATAATTGCAATTTGTCATACTAAGGATGCTTAGAAGAATTATAAGAAAAAGAATTTCATGAGAATTCCATTTGTAAGGATGCTAATGCTTTAAAAATAAGTTCAAAAATGTAAATAAGTCCCTTTCCTTAAGATGTTCCAAGTGAAGCCAATTTTTTATTAGGCATCTCCTCAAGCTTATCCTCCCTTTTTTTATTTTTTTTTTCTTTTCTTGTTGTTTTGATTTTTCTTTTCTGTTTCTTTTTAAGATTATTTTCATTCCTTTCTTTTTTTTCATTTTATGTGAGGATTAATATATCTAGATAACCTTTAATGATTTTGAACTTTGTCATCCTCTTATTAAAGTTAAAAACTTCACACATTTCATTACTTGATAAATGTATATTAGCTTTGAAAAGATTTTTCATAAAATCTCAATTCTTAAGTGTAAAAATCTAAGATCCTTAATAATACAGATTTCTTTACTTTAAGTAATAAAAGCATAATTTTATACTCTTATACTAAATATCTTAATTCTAGAACTAACATTTATTATTAAAAACTTTTACTTAAGTTTTCTATATCATTTATAAAATAAAAAATAACTATCTAAAGTTAACCCAACATACCATAGGTTATGTTAAAATAGTTTTTGAAAATATAGCTTATTGAGAACAAATAAAGGTTCAGTTTCAAAAAAAATTTCTCTCTTCCCTCAAACATAAAATTTTAATTATTTTAAAATAGTACAATTCATATTAAGCATGAATATAGAGAAAAAATTAAAAGTTCTAAACAGGAGAACAATACAGGTACAAGTAATCAAAGTAGGTGCTGAGAAGTAATAAATCTAAAATTAGCATGTATAACAATAAAAACACAAGTAAAAGTCTACTCCAGCACACCAATAATATAAATTGAAGCAAAAAGTAAATAGTAGATCAAAAAGGTACAATAAAATAGTTTGATACAAATGTACTTCCTAAGTACTAAACAACTTACAAACACAACATTCCAATAAAAGTACAACAAATAACTAATAACAGAAAATCTAAAGAAAAACAACAACATATTCATCTTCCTCCTCCTCATCATCATCCAAATCTACATCTTCCTTCATCTCGCTAGTCCCATATGGTGTAAAACTGGGGCAAGTATGAAATTTTACTGAATAATCGCCCTTCATGAATTTCACCAAAGCCTCATGATAAATTGAAACTAGGTTTTCCTATGCCCCTCCTCATTTTAAGAGCCATGAAAAATCTAAAAACTTTCAATAAATATTCCAATAAATTCCAAATGCAACTTCATAAGGCTCCTACAGTAAATTCTAAATGCAACCATGGATTTCTCACTATCTTTATCAAATTTTAAGATTTTTGTTCTAACCACAATGTGGATGAAATCCAAGATGAAATAAAAAATTTTCAAAGCCAAGATGAAGACCTTACCCAACGAAGATAAAATCTAGAGTTTGAAATCCTAACTTCAAGCCAATCAATCACAAATTCAAGCCCTAAGGGAGCAAATTATAAAATATGGGAGGAATAAGACGAACCAAGGGGAAAAAAATGGCAAAAATTGATGGTATGACACTAAAAATGAGTTTTAGGTCGGTCTGACTCTATTGCACCAAATAGTGGCACTATTACGCCACGCTTTGCCTGACGAGGATGGAGTCATTCAAACATATTCAGATTTTGGAAAAATTTTTATATTTTAAAAAGAGAAAAGCAAAACTAAGATTTTCATACTCTAATATTTCAGTTTTAGTGACCATTTTGAAAGTTATTGAGTTCTTCGTCATTCCAAAATTTAAGTGCGCAACTTCAATTCAAACACTTTGAACACATAAAACCAACTTTTAACAATAGAATATAACTGGTTTTTTTATATTAATAATAAGTTCAATACAAACGACATAATAAAGCCTTAAATAAATGTCAATACAAACATAGCCACTATAAAAAACAAAACTGGCACACACATAAACACTAAATACTAACAAAATTTCACATAATCAAACACTTAAGAGTAATTATTCTTAATGTTGTCCCCCACCTTTTCTCCCTCCAAATAGTATGATCAAAGAGATGGTAGAATGGAGCGCGAAAAAAATCTTGAGCAACCTTATCATCAATCCATTTGTTGTTGTTATACATACTTACTTGGTAATCTTGAAAACATGGCATGTGGTTGAATTGGAGTTTCAACTGCCACTCCAAGTGCTTGTACTGGTGGTACATGTCACTTAGCTTTTTGTAGAGATGAGATAACTCCTCATCAATATTTTCAAGTTTATTTGTAATGCTCTCCAAACTTAGTGCAAGAAATCCATTGAAGTAGGCTTGAGCATCTTTATTATCTTTAAACTTTCCATTGCTCTTTAAGTATGAATTTTCTACTCTTTCCTCTCTCTAGAATGTTTAGAACTGTGAAGGGATGCCTCCATTCTTATTTTAGGAAGTTTTGTAAAGAAGAAGAGAGAAGAAGGTAGAAAATCGAATTTTGGGCGGTTTAGGGGAGTTATTCAAACTGTGGTGTTATGGAGTCAGATCTGGTAGTATGGCACCAAACTAAATTTTTCATATGTTGAAATTCTTTCATCCCCTTCTCATTTTCATCACTAAAATAATGTTTTGTGTCATCTTAATCATGTAAGACTCAATATTACTTCATAAACTCATCATAACAACAATCATTAAACAAATCAAACCACACTGATAACTATGGGTTGCCTCCCACAAAGCGCTTGGTTTAACATTGTCAGCCCAACATATCCAAGGTTTTTACTCTAGTTGACCCAACATTAGGATCTCCTCAAATGTAAGACTATTTCCACTTATATAAGCTTTTAATCTGTGTTCATTTACCTTAATTATTCTCTCGGTTTTAGGATCTTCAATATCAACAGCTCCATATGGATAAACTCTTACCACAATAAATGGTCCTGACCACCTGGACTTAAGTTTTCCTAAAAATAATTTCAACATTGTATTATATAATAAAACATCTTATCCAGGCTCATAATGTTGATTCAAAATCCTCTGATCATGCCTCATTTTCATCTTCTCCTTATAAATTATGGCATTCTCATAAGATTCATTTTTTATCTCGTCAAACTCATTTAATTGCAATAATTTTTTCTCAGCAGCATCTTTCAAATTATAATTAAACCCTTTAATAACCCAATAAGCTTATTATCTAATTCAACCGACAAAAGACAATCTTTCCATATATGAGCCTATATGATGACATTCCTATATAAGTTCTGTAAGCAGTCCTATAGGCCCATAATGCACTATCAAGTCTAGTAGACCAATCTGTCCTATTTAGGATTTACAATTTTTTCCAATATTCTTTTAATCTCACGATTGGATATTTTTGCTAAACCACTGGTTTGAGGATGACAAGTTGTGGTAATTCTGTGTTTAATTGCATACTTTTGAGTTTATGTTTCAATTAATTTGTTCTTAAAATGACTCCCCCATCTATAATGATTACTCTAGGCATTCCAAATATTGTAAAAATATTTTTCCTTAAAAATTTGCAACACTCTTAGCACCACAACGAGGTAAAGCAACTGCTTCAATCCATTTAAAAACATAATCCAAAGCTATTAATATAAATTTTTCTAGAAGATGGTATAAATTGTCCTACAAAATCTAAACCCCAAACATAAAAATTCTCAACTTCCAAAGTAAAATTTAAGGGAATTTCATTTCTTTTTGAAATATTGTCTACTCTTTGACATCTATCACATGATTTTATATAGGTATTAAAATTTCTAAATAACGTAGGACAATAAAATCCAGATTGTCCAATTTAAATGATGTTCCATCAACCCCTAAATGTCCCTCAAAATTTGATTTATGACATTTTTGCTTAAATTTTTTGGTTTCTTCTATCAGTGCACATCTTCGAATAACTAAGTTTTTATATTGTTTATATAAATTAGGGTCATCCCAAAAATAAAATTTTGCATCATGAATGAACTTTTTAATTTGATGCTTATCTAATCTGTAGGGTAAAATGTTACTGTCGGCACTATTTTGGTTGGAGGAGTTGCCTGTTGGAAGTTGTCGGTTGCCAGAATCAAAATTTCGTCGCCCTCTTCGAAAGGATATTTTAATTTATATATATATTAGAAAAATATGAAATCAAATTGACCTCATATTTTTCATAGTTTAAATGAAAAAGCACTATACTTCAAACCATATATTTATCCTGAAGGATAAACACAAGACTTGAGGGTGATGCTCAATCAAATAAACTAAGAAATATATGACATATGTTTGGTCTGCGAAACCGTTTTATTTGTCGACAATTTCCCTTATTTAATATGACGAATTAAATATGGTTTATTTTAAGCTAGGTTCATACAAGCTTTCTATAAGGGCAAGCCCCTATAGTTAATTACATCTTAGATAACCGAAGTCATCTAAGAAAACTCTCGATAAAAATCATGAAATATTATCTTCAAGGAGTTTAAAAGGATAGGACTTTTCAACAAAATCGGACAAAGTGGTATGAAATAAGAATAGCTCAAATTTAGAACATTTTATTGCAGAATCCAAAGGAGAAAAAACAAGGGGATGTCATAGATCCGAAGGAGAACCTCAGTGACTTCCCAATATATCCTATTGTTTGGCTTCAATTTTGAGGAGCTTCAATTTTGAGGAGGAATTATTTAGGTGTTTTATCCTGTCAATTTTATTTATTAGGGCTCACGTTTGTGTGAAACGATTACACAAATATCCTGAAAGATGTGAGGATTTAGGTCATGACAAACGACAACCTCAGAATCCTAAGACAAGTTAGGGCTTATATTGTACAACAGAGCTATACAAAGGCCTAAAGATAAGGTGAGGGTTTACGTTGTATGAACAAACTACCCCGAAGTCCTATGGCTTGGTTGTTTAATTCTAAGGAAGGAAATTGGTTTAACTGATGTAGACGTGTTTTGTTGTTGAAGATGGCCGTGTTGCCCACCATACTAGCTCCAAGCTCCTTGTAGTAGTGATGAGTTTAAGTCTAGTATGTCAAGTTATGATGT
>NW_018164671.1:407609-409195 GCF_001263595.1 Phalaenopsis equestris
TCCGATCATCCGATAGAGACGTCTTAATTTAGTTGCAATTGTTGTTTTGTGATGTTTGTGATTAAAATTTGAGATGTTTTATATTTTGAATGATGTTTTATATTTTGAATGTTGTGGCGGTGAATTTTATATTGGTTGATTTTAGTTTTGGTTTTGGTTTTGTTGCTATCCTAGCAATTTTAATTTTCATGCAGGGTGACATCGTTGTTTAACATGCAGGTTTGTGTTTTTTGTTCATACATGCAAGTGAGTAAGTACAGTAACATACTGAAATTTAAAGTACGGGAAACTAGAAATGCAGGTAAAATAAAAGCCTACCCGGATGGTCTTCCCGTCATCTTCAACTAAAACTCAAAATGCATGTCAGAGCATTTATATGTAAAAGTATTTTTTGTAAAGTGGGGAAATAAGGTTTTGGTGATCTAACAAATCCTAAATCATAGCTTGGTGAACCCCTATTAATTCATCTGAGGATGATTTCATTAAGCAAAACACACTAAGTTTAGTAGACTTCCGAGGTATCCAAAAGGTCGGGAGAAAGAAGAAGGTTCATGCTTCCCTCTCACCACCTGATGAAAAATTTCAAGCACCCGATGAAAAATCTCAAGCTCATTTAAACTTATTTTGTTGCTTAATAATCAATCCTGTAAATACCTCTAGTGTTTAGTGAACATCAATGTTTCAATTAACCTTAAGAGTAAGGTGATTATCATTTGTCATTTAATTTGAGAATTATGTGGGTGAAGACCCTTAAAAGGGGCAAGTTAATGTTATTAAGACACTTGGCCAACTTTAGCTTTAAGTTGGGCTTGTAGTGTTTTTAAATGTGTTCAATTTCTAGTTAAATTCACTTTTTAATACTCATTTAACCAAATTTGATTTAGCATAGTGACCGCGACTTTATATATGCTTAAAAATATAAGTATTTAATACTACTGCTAAAAGAATTAATTCCTCAGCAACTGTATTAAAACTTAATAACAGTTATAAATTTGATAAATATGGATGTAATAAATATTCAATAATTGTAAAGTCACACTTATCAATGCAAGTATACATATCGCTCAAGTAATATAGGGCTCTAATGGAGTCCTAGATATCGATCCCACATGGAGTAATATTAGAACTACGAACTAAGTTTTTTAAAAAATAATACTTTAATCGCAACAAAGAAATTCAATTTGCTTATCTGTCACTAATAAGCAATTGAAATAAATATGTAATTTTAATAACTATTAAATAACTAATAATGCTAATGAGGTTTTTAATGTGATATTTAATATATAAGAAAACATCATTCTCCTTGTCAAGAAATTATAGTGAATGTATAAAGTGAATCAGTTTAATTTGTATTGTGCCAAATAGGAGCATATCTATTCTTTACCCTTTGGTCCAGGCATAAAGAATATTGACTAATCCTACGCTTGTTTACTGAATCTGCGGCTAGGCTGGGAGGATACCTGCTCTCACTTTGGAGCTCCTACGTTCCCCTCACCTGAGGGCTAACATCTACACTTCAACACCCAAACGATAGGACCGAATTGGGGTTTTTAGTCTGTCACTCTAAAATCTCCAATTCTACGCCC
>NW_018164671.1:409391-421068 GCF_001263595.1 Phalaenopsis equestris
TTCACTTTAGTTGTAAAACTCAACATATTTTAACACATCAATTGACCATATTGAAAGTAAATTAAGATCGAAGTGAAAAAATCATCACAATTTCTAAAACATTTTTATGGCTTCACCAATTCAAATTACCATTTCACAAATCTCAAGACAAGGAGAAAGACAGAAAAAACTACTCAGATCTCATAGGAAAAACACAACAAAACTCGGAATTCATATATAAAAGCAAAGTCATACAAACTACAACAGGTAAATAAACTTATCTCTAATTTCTCCCCAAGAAAACTCTTCGAAGTTCCTCTGAATCTCTTCCTTTTTTTACAGCACACAGAATTCCCCTTTGAAGCATCAAGGAGGAAGAAATCTCTCACTTTTCCTCCACTCTTACAATCTCTCGAAGAATTCCTCACAATTTAGACTCTCTACACTTGTTTCACACTTCAATTTTTAGTCTCTCTCCTCTCGAGGACCTTTCTAACATCCAGGTCCTCTCCAATTTTTTGCCAAAATCTTCTTTTAAAGTTTTGGATGAGCTTTCCCAAGAGTTGCCTAAGCACCCCTCCAAAATTCGTCCTAATTCGCTCTTTTTTGCATCTTTTTACTCCAATGACCTTAATTCATCATTCCTGCAACAAAACATCAAAAATATCATCCTTTAAAGTGAAATATTATCAAAAATAATAAAAAATGTGTATGAATATCTCAACATATTTTCCTTTGGTCACCTAGGTCACTACTAAGCCCTTAGGACCTTGGTGGACATATTAGTAATTTTTTAAAGAAATTGAATTTTAAGTTATAGTGATTCATCATCAAAATGTTTGAATGTCATTTGAACACCAGATAAATGTATTAAATTAGTAAGTTATTAACATCCAAAATCATACCCCTAAGTCTAGGATCATTTAATTTAATAGATCTCAAAATTTTAATGATTTAGGAAATTGCAAGGAAATTGCAAATTTAAAAAAAGTGAAATTGGTTTCTACCAATTAATCTCTTGTATTTCAATCATCTAAACATGTTAATTAAGATCAAATAAACATGTTAATTAAGATCAAAATTAAGATCAAAGTTTTCCCATCTTACCCTCTTGAATTATGCCTAAATGTTAATTAGGGCTAGATTTTCAAAATTGCACTTTTGCCCCTAATGCTCTATCACTTCATAATGCTCTATCACTTCATAATTCTCTATCACTTCATAATTCATCAAATTTAATTCAAATGACTTTGAAATTTTTATCTCACCTCAATCATGAGTCAATTAAGACATAAGAGGAGAAAATGTGATTTTTCAAAATTTAATTTAATTTACATGATTATTTACATTCAAAAATAGGATTTTTCAAAGAAAATTTAATAACTTGACCAAGGCAAAACCTAATTACTTGAAATTTTTACTGGAGATAGACTTAAACTAGAGAACCACTTGGAATAAATTTCATGAATTTTTTGAGTTTATTAGAATTATTAGAATTATTTTAAGTTCTGGGGTATTAATTAATAATAAAATATTTCAAATATCGAAAATTAAGTTTTTTTTTTCATTTTTATTAAATTTCTTTGAGGTTAAAGAGCCAAGAAGAACAAATTTCACATTTTTATGATTTTTCTTTGAATTATTAGAATTATTTAGATGAAAAATTTTAAAAATCCTTTTTAAGCCCTTGGAAAATTATTTTTTAAGGTTTTAAAATTTAATGTTTTTACTTAGAAAATTAGGAAAAATATTCTAACTACTCCTAAGTGCTTAGAAAATAATTTAGAACATTTTTATGAATTTTATTAATTTTATGACTTTTATTATTTTTTTTTTTATTTAAATATTCAAAATATGCTTAAAAAATGAAAATTTTATTTTTAGAAAATCTTTCTGATCACAGAGAACTCCCAAAACCAATTTTATTAATTTTTTGAGTTATATTTTGGTAAGTTATATTTTGATTGTTAAAAAATCATTTTTAGTGTCAAAAATGTTATTTAGCTTAGAAAATCAGATCAGGTTGCCAAATGAACTCCAAATATTTTGAAATTTTTATGAGGAGTCCTCTAAACTTTAAATTATAGTGAAGAATCAAAATCCAATCATTTAGATGTTTTTCACAAATTAATTTTATTTGTATCTTAGGGTTTTATGAAAATTAGGTGTGTTTTTAATGATTTGGCTCATGAAATTTTTTTCCTAGGGTTCTCTAGTCATAGTGAACCTGCTAAAATTTTCTTAGATTTTTGTAAGCAACACGTTAATTTTTATGATTAATCTATGCAAATAATGGACATAAACTTGAAAAATATGGATCTCTGTCTAGAGGTCTTCTTTAACTTTAGAAAAATCAGGGAATATCCCCCATGACAGAGGCAAAAACGTGCCAAAATGTCAAGCCATGGTGAAATACTTGAATGCATGGAGAATCAAAATACTTAGAATATTATTTAATTAATTAAAAATAAAAATATGCATCAAATAAACTTCAAATCATTTCCACATTGTTCTCCTCTATTCACTGAGTACTAGTGTATTTTTCTTTTATTTTTGTGAATTTTTTTGTGCAAAGATATGATTTTTCAAAGTTATGGGCATTTAAATAAATAGAAACAATCCCTATTTTTCTATTCAAACATGCGGTGCCGCATTAACCTATGGCGGCTCCAAAGTTCCATGCGGCGTCCTCTGGTTCGTCGCCGCTATCCACCTCAACGCTGACTCGGCCCGCGGTTCATGTATGAAGGCGCTGTCTGGCTCGATTTTGTCTGTCCATCTGATACACACTCGATCAAACGACTCCCCGTCATCGTCCCCGATAGCCAAAACTTGTGACCGTCAACCCTAAAACCTTAAGATCTCCCTCATTTCTCAACCAAAAGATCTCGAGTTTGATCCTATAGACTCGTCTAAGTGAGACGAACATATTCATATGGTAAACATGCCATTAAATTAACCCTAATCACATGAAGAATCAAAATTGGTTCGGGAAGAGGGGAAGTTCAATACCTTTGCTCTAAGAAGGGAAGCTTCAATCAGAGGAGCTCGAGGTGCTCGACAAGTTTGTGGAGGTCCAAGGAGGCTAGGGATTGGGCCTCTGGTCATGGTTAAAGGTCTAGACCCAAATTTGATCAAGGCCAAATTTGGGTGTTGATCAAAGTCTATTGTGGAGGCTCTCTGTGAGGGGGCTTTGATGGGGCTTCTTCTCCTTTCACTGTGGTGAAGGTGTGGGTGAGTTTAATTGAGATTTGGTTCACTGTGGAGGCGTGGTGGAGAATGTACTGTCTCTGGCAAGGATTTGAGCTCAAAAATTGAGCTCCGACAAGGGAAATGGAGGCAAGGAGGTGGTTGGGTTGCACTGAGGAGGTCTCAAAGAGACTATGGGAGCAATTTGGAAGGGTCTGCATGAGAAAATTTTAGCACCCTTCCTTTGGTTGTGAAGAGGTCATTTTATAGCCATGGCCGGAGAGTGGAGTTCGGGGCTTGGCCTTGGGTGCAAAAGTCTGCAGAGGTGGTGGGCTAAGAGGCTCTAAAGCTTAATCAAGGTGAGCTGGCCTCTAGGGTTGAGATTGGGTTTGATTTAGGGATGGTGGTCCTCGATTTTGAGTTGCTCTGGTGACTAGGCCGGCCGGCAGAGCCATGGGAGGTGGCTAGGAGGTCAGGTCAGCCAGAGGAATCTGTCACAACCATTAATTTGGGCTGGTAAAGGGTTTTGGCAAAGATCTCTTTGGCTTAAGCAATTTAGGAATCAAATCCCTTGATTTAGGGGGCCTTTAGTCCATGGCTCATCTAGGGTGGGTTTAGTGAGTCTAGCTTGGTCACTAGAACCCAAAAGTTGGTCCAAAAATTGGTTGTAGAAGTCTTGTCTTGGTCAATTTAACATGGTTAGGTTAATTTTGGTGCATGGGTTCAATGTGGGTCTAAATGGCCAAAGGTTAGGTTTTGGTTAGGCTAGCTGTGACTTTAAGCCCAGTTAATTGATCAACATTGTTTAGATGATTGTAATGAAAGTTTTTGGTTAAGGGTTGAAATGATTTTGAGTTCAATTGGGGGTTCAATTTGAAGGATTTTGGAATTTTTTTTAATTTGGGCATGTTGGGCTAAACTTGGGTCTAGGTTGGGCTAAGTCCAAATTGATTGTTGAGAATGGTCTATAAGAACATAATGAAGGGTTTTCAACATAAATTGGGTGTTGATTTTGGGGTTAGGGTAATCAATTTGGTTGAATTTGGGGGCATAGCCAAATTGGGGGAAATTTGGGAAATTTTGGACTTGGGTTAAAGTTGAATGGAATTGAGGCTTCACCAAGCCCAATTGAAGGTCAATTTTGATATGTAGGATTGTTATGAAGAGCTTATGATTCAAATTGTGGCAAATTGAGAAGGCTATAGGGTTCAATTTGGTGGGATTAAGTCATAAAACCAAAATTAGGGGTTTGACTTAGATCAAAATTGGGCTCAAAGCATGGACAAACTAAGCTTGGATTTAGTTTATATTGGTCATTTGAAAAGTGAATTTGAGTTTAGAATTGAAATTGAGGAAAATTTGGGCCAAATTGTTGGGCATTTAAGTTGAATTTGAGGAAATTGGGCCTTTAAAGACAATTTGGGGGTTTTGGCCAAAATGGTCAAATTAGCCCAAATATGTTTAATTGGAGGGTCCAAATTGACTTTGGAGACATTAGGAGTTATTTTGGTGGTTTTGGGAAAGTTTGAGGTGCCAAGGGTATTTTTGTAATTTTGGTCATTTTGGGAATATTTTGGTAAATTTGGAATTTTTGGGTAGTTTTGGGTAACTTGGGTATTTTGAAAAGATTTGAAATGATTTTTGGACAAATTTTAGTATTTTGGTGGATTTGGGAAATTTGGTCAAATTTAGGGCTTCAAGCGTATCTAGGTAATTTGGGGGATTTTGGGGCAAAAAGTCAAGTTGGATATTTTTGGTAAAATTCGGGTGCTAACCACTCTATATGAGTCATGGACCAATGGAATCCCCATTTGGGTCCGCTATGTATTGGTTTAGCTAAACCCTAGCCTGGGGCTAGTGGGTTTAAGGGACCATCTACATGAGTCCCCCAAAAGATCAAGGGCTCAAAACCAACAAATATTGGGTTTAGGGTTGTGAGGGATTGTGAGTGATAGTGAGTGTAGTGAGTGAAAGTGAGTGCCTTAGCCCCAGACTAGCACCCAGAGTTAACCCAAGGTCAAATTGTCCTATGGGAACTCTCCTTGAGCTCCCCCAAAATGACCCCACCTACTAAGTACTAGAGGTTAAGACCAATATGTAGAGCTTCAAGTTGAGTAAAGAAGAGGGTAGAATTTCTAATAGTGAGGGTTTCTTTTCTAGTTTTCCAGGAATAGTCAACAGGAAAGTCCTATGGCTAGACCTTAAGCTACTAAATAGGAAAAACTAAACCTCAACCAAAAGTGATGTCAACAGTTACTAACTAAGTAGTTAATTATATCAACATACCACAGGATTTGCCATTCATTAATTGCATATAGTTGTTCACCAGAAAAATTTTCATTAATTTTGCCATTAAAGTTAATAATATTTTCATGTTCATTTCTTGACAAATGATCAGCTATCTAAGTATCAGTACCCTTCCTGTCCACAACTTGAAAATCAAATTCTTGCATAAGAAGGACCCATCTAATTAATCATGCTCTTGTATCCTTCTTCATCTTAAATATTTTATAGATGAATGATTTGTATGCATAATACATTTAGTTCCAATACAATAAGGTCTGAATTTTTTAAAAGCACACATTGTAGCTAATAATTTCTTTTCAGTTATAGTGTAATTAATTTTAGCTTTCTTATAGGTTTTTTTAGCATAGTATATTACCTTAAAATTTATCTTTGCATTAAAATAGCCCCTATAGCATAATTACTAGCATCACACATTAATTCAAAATATTTTTTTCCAATTAGATGAAACAATAATAGGTGAGTAATTTCAGTTAACCTAACAACAAAAGATCATTTAATTTAAGTTGAACCCTAAAAAGTAGAGTTTCGGTATGTGACCATTCACTTTGAATATTTTCTCAGTTTTATGATCTTTGATACCCACAACTCAATAGGGATAAACTTTTATCACAACAAATGGGGCCATCCATCTGGACCTAAGTTTGCCTAGAAATAATCTTAATCTTGCATTATATATCAAAACTTGTTGCCATGGCTCAAAATTTTTAGTAAGAATCCTTTGATTGTGCCTCATATTCATCTATTCTTTATAAATCTTAGCACTCTCATAAGATTCATTCCGTATCTCTTTAATCTCATTTAATTGCAATATTCTTTTCTCACCAGCATTCTTTAAATTATAATTAAATTCTTTAATAGACCAATATGCTTTATGCTCAAGTTCAACTGGTAAATGACAAGCTTTCCCAAATATTAGCCTGTTTGGGGACATTCTTATAGGAGTTCTACATGCAATCCTATAAGCCCACAAAGCATTGTCAATTTTGACTGACCAATCCATTTTTGTTGGATTCATAGATTTTTCCAATATCCTTTTAATTTTATGATTGGATAATTCAGCCAAACTACTTGCATGAGAATGATAAGCAGTAGCAATTCGATGGTTGATAGGATATTTATTTAATAATTTCTCAATTATTGCATTCGTTAAATGACTTCCCCCGTCAGTTATGATCGCTCTCAGTATCACAAATCTACAAAATATGTGCTCTCTTAAAACTTTGGAACACTTTAAGCATCACATTAAGGTAAAGCAACAGCTTCTATCCATTTGGATACATAGTCTAATGTTATCAATATATATAAATTTCCAAAAGATGGTACAAAATGGTCCCATGAAATCTAATCCTCAAACATCAAATATCTCAACTTCCAACACATAATTGAGGGGAATTTCATTTCTTCTCTGAAATATTGCCTACTCGTTGACAACGAACATAAGTTTTGATATAAGCATTAACATTTCTAAAGATTGTAGACCAATAAAATCAAGATTGCAAAATTTTATATGTTGTTTTATCAACACCAAAATGTCTCCTAAATTCAGAATCATTATATTTCTTAATATTTTCTAGGGCTTCTTCTATAGGTACGCATCTTTTTATATACAAGAAATTCGTTTCCATGATGATTCTTTAAGGATCAAACATAAGTTTTTGCTTCAGATAAAAATTTCCTCTTTGTTGATATGTCATTCCACATGGTATAATATTAGTAACAACAAAGTTCATGATTTCATCATATCAAGGAACACGCCACTTATTAATACTGAACGATTTTTCATCTGGAAAATGTTCATTAAATTTTTTTTTCAAAATAGAGTGGTTTTTCTATTTCAAGCCTGGAGAAATGATCAACAATTTGATTCTCGGCTCCTTTTCTATCTCTATCTCAAAGTCAAATTCTTGCAAAAAAAAGAATTCATCTTATCAGTCTTGGTTTTGCATCATTCTTTTTAATTAGATATTTAATTGCATAATGATCAATAAGCACAACACATTTAATTCCAATTAAGAATGATCTGAATTTATCAAAAGCATATAATATTATTAATAACTCTTTCTCAGTTGTGTTATAATTATTTTGAGCTTCATTAAGATTTCTACTAGCATAGTAAATCACTTTGAAAATCTTATCATGCTTTTGTCCTAAAACAGCTCCAATAGCATAATCACTTGCATTACACTTTAATTCAAAAGATTTTTTCCAATCCGGTGAAACAATATTTGGTGTAGTGACTAATTTTTATTTTATTAGCTCAAAAGCTTTTAGGCACTCATTATCAAAATTAAAAATTACATCCTTTTCAAGCAAATGACATAGAGTCTGGGCAATTTTTGAAAAGTCTTTAATATCTCACCTGTACAATCCAGCATGTCCTAAAAAACTCTTAATTTCCCTCACACTTGTTGGGAAAGCTAAATTAGTGATCACTTGAATTTTTGCAGGGTCTACTTCCATACCATTTTTTTGATATCTGTTGTTTTAAAACAATTCCACCTGCTACCATAAATTGACATTTTTCTCAATTAAGGACTAAATTTTTTCTTAACAACTTCTTTCAAAATGAGATTCAATCTCTTTTGAGGATCATCTTTGGGTTTGAAGTTCCCTTCCATATGAAATTTATACTTACAAATTGAAGGATTGTTTCCTTTAATATCAGCAATTGTCCATCCAAAGACTTTCTTATAATTCTTCAAAGTTTTCATTAAACTCACTTCTTCTTCTGTAGTTAATTTTGAGGAAATTATAACAGGTAATACTGAGGAATCACCTAAAAATGCATACTTTAAATGTTCAAGAAGTAACTTCAACTCAAGTTCAGAAGGTTTTTCAATCGATGGACAAAAATATTTATCTTTTTTGTCGTGTCCAAAACTTCAAAACTTTCTCAAACATAATTCAAAACTTCCTTATAAAATTCTCAAATTTATCTAATTCCTCTTCTTGCTATGTTCTAACTCTTTCATTTCAGATTTCTCTTCATAAGTTGTTTTGTAATGACATTCACTCAAATATTTTATCACATTCATTCTGTAACATTCATTATCTTTACATTTTGCAGGATACTTCTTTGATTTTAAAATATTAAATGTAAATGTTTAATCATTGACGCGCATAGTTAATTCTCCTTTTTGCACATCTATCATTACTCTTCTTGTAGTTAGGACTCTTCCTGTAGCTAGGAAAGGTCTCCCCAAAATTATAGGTATCTCATTATCTTCCTCCATATCTAACATAATGAAATTAATAGGAAAGATAAATTGATCTACTTTCACTAATACATCTTCTATAAATCCCTTAGGATATGTTATTAAATGATCTGCTAACCGCGGAGTTACAGTAGTAGGGGATATTTCTCCTAATCCCAATCTCTTAAATATTGATAATGACATAAGATTAATGCTTGCTCCTAAATCACATAAAGCTTTCCCATAAAATCTGTTTCCTATTGCACATGGAATTGTGAAGCTATCAGGATCTTTAAGTTTTCCTGAAAGCTTTTTCTGAATTATAGCACTGCACTCTTCAGTAAGGGCAACAGTCTCATTATCTTCGAACTTCATTTTTGTGTTAAGAATATCCTTCATAAACTTTACATAGTTTGGCATTTGCTTTAAGGCTTCAGCAAATGAAATATTAATTGTAAGCTTTTTAAATATTTCTAAAAATTTTGAAAATTGTTTATCCAATTTTTATTGACGAAGTCTTTGAGGAAATGGATGTGGTGGTTTTTTCAAGTCAATTTTAAGTGGAAAAAATAGGTCTCTCTAAACCTTTCAGAGCGTCCTCTTCATGCTCTTTAATTTCTTTTTTTCTCTACTTTAATCTCTTTTTAAACTCTACCTTTCAATTCTCTTCCGCTTCTGAGTTGAACGGCTTTTACTTAGTCTTAATTCTGGTCTTTTGAATTTACTTTTGTATTACTAGAAAGTGTTTCTTCGGATCTATTACTTAATGAATTTACTATTTGTCCCAATTGATTCTCAATATTTCATATTGTTGCTCATTGACTTTGTAATTGATTTCCCATTTGTAACCCCACTTCTTCTATAGACAACTTTTTCTTTTTGAATTGTGGATTATTATTAAAACATGGAGGATAAGTAGGTTTATAATTATTATTCCCTTAGTTTTTCTAGTTTCCCAATGGGTTTACTCGGTTGTTCCATCATTATTGATTATTACCACCCAAAGTATTGTTTCAGTTAAAGTTAGGATGGTTCTTCCAACCTTGGTTATAATAGTTTGAATATGGGTTATTCTGTTTGTTGTTTATGACATTCAAATTTTCTAATGTGCTTGAGAATCTACCATTTGACCTAATGAATTATCTTCAATCATTGCAATTGGTTGAGAAAAATTCATTCCAAATTGGTCTAACTTCCTTGAAATTATAACAACTTGATTTGCTAACATTGCAAAAACATTAGATTCATGAATATTGGCTACTTTATTAGGATTTACCCTCTCATAATGCCATTGAAAATTATTAGTTGTCATCTCTTCAATTAAAGAATAAGCGTCATGAAATGGTTTTGACATCAATGAACCACCAACAACGACATCAATAATAGATCTAAGAGATCCAGCTAATATATTGTAAAAGGTTTAAATTATTAACCAATCTGGTATAACACAGTGTGGACACTTTCTCAGTAGTTCTTTAAATCATTTTCAACTTCATAAATAGATTCCCTTTCATACTGAGAAAATGATGTAATATCATTTCTAAATTTCACAGTTTTTTATGGTGGAAAATATTTAGCTAGGAATTTTTATGTTAAATCACCACAAGTTTTGATAGATCCAAGTGCAAAAGAGTGTAACCATATCTTAGTCTTATCTCTCAGTGAGAAAGGAAAAAGTCTAAATCTTATAGCATCATCTGATACACCATCATATTTAAATGTAGCACACAATTCTAGAAAATTAGCAAGATGTAAATTTTGATTTTAAGTTGGTGCTCCCCCAAATTGATTATTTGATACCATTTGGATAATAGCGGGTTTAATTTTGAATTAATTAGCCACTACAATAGGCTTTTTAATACTACAATGAAGTTCATCCATCGTAGGGTTTGCATAATCTTTTAAAGGTCTAAACTCTTGATTTATTTCAGCATTTTGATTATTTTGATTTGTCATTTCTTAAGATTTTTTATCATTTTTAGTAATTTTGAGTTTTTTTAATTTTTCTAATTGTTCTTTTTAATTCAGAATCATAGGGCACTAGTTCTGTAGAACCTGAACTACACATACATTACTACAAAACAATATAAAATAAAATAAAAGCACACAAACAATAACTTTATATAAAAAACACTACAATATTTCTATAATAAATTGAAAAGTTTAAATAAGACTTTATAAAAATAGAAAATTATTTTCTAAAAATTTCTTCAAAAATTTTGTATTTTGTCCCCGGCAACGACACTAAAAACTTGATTCTGATTTTATATGTCAATATGATGTTGTCGTTATATTCTTAATTTTTTCTTACTTTGCAACGACGCCAAAAACTTGATCACCAGCAACAACTAGGTAAAAACTTAACTTCAAAGCAAATAAGAATACATTTTTTATATTTAAATATGGGACCCACATGGGCAAGACTCAATATGTAACTAAAATTAGAAGAAATTAGATAACAAATTCTACTTAGCAAAATATTCTTACTCAAACTATAGATGAAATAATAGGAATGAAAGTTCAAATCTTTTTGTAAATTTTTGATAATTGTAACCAAAGTAGACAACTAATTAAACTTAACTAGATATTTGTAAGATGAAGATAATATAAATGAAATATATATGAATTCTTTTGTGGAAGTATTCAAATTGTATTGTGTCAAATAGGAGCAATAATATTCTTTACCCTTATTAGAGATGCTTGTCGGCACTATTTTTGGTGTGGGGTTTGCCCGTAAGAAGCTGTCGGCCATCGGAATTTAAATCTCGTTGCCCGCTTCGGAAGAACATTTTTAAAAAAATTTAGTTTGAAAATGATGAAGTCAAACTGACCCCATAATTTTCATAGTTTAGATGAAAGAGCGTTTTACCTCAAATCCTGTATCTATCCCGAAGGATGAACACAAGAATTGAGGGTGAGGCTCGATCAAATAAACTAGAGAAAGTTATGACATCCGTTTGGTCTGCGAAACCAATGTATTGGCCGACAAATTCCCCTATTTAATATAA
>NW_018164671.1:427913-462618 GCF_001263595.1 Phalaenopsis equestris
AAGTAGCCCTATAGGAACTCTTCTTGAGCTTGCCCCATAATGATCTTACCTACTAAATATTAGAGGTTAGGACCAATATGTGGAACTTCAAGTTGAGTAAAGAGAAGAGTTTTGAGTTTCTAATGGCGAGGGTACCCTTTCTATTTTTCTAAGACTAGTCTATAGGAAAATCCTATGGCTAGACCTAGGCTACTAAAAAAAATTTCTAGACCTCAACCAAAAGTCAGTTCAATAATACTATAAAGAATATTTTTAAAGTTTGAATAGTCTTAAAGACGGGTTAGGTAGGGAAGATATTAGCTCTCACTCTAGAGTTCCCTCTTCTCCCTCCACCTAGGGGTTAACATCTCGTATCAAAACCTAAAACGTATCAAAACATCTCGTATCAAAACCTAAAACTATAATCAAATTAGGAGATTTAGTCTGTCACTCTAAAGTTCTCTAATTCTACACCATTTAAAGTTTATTTCCCCATTCATTTGCACTCAATCATATGAATTACATTCTAATCCATACAATCTCATGTGATTTTTACCATTTGTTGACTAAGACAATACCATCTCAGATATTACATGTTCTCACAACAGATATTAACATCTTAATTGGTCAAATCAAGAAGTAAATGTAGTGCAAGGTTTAAAATCATCACAACTCATTCTGACATTAAAGATTAATACTTGACACAACTTCCATCCAATACTTAATCACTTATCATTTTAAGACAAAAGATAAAGAAAACTACTCAAAATTCATGGAGGAAACACAACCACACTTAAGTTTGAAAGTAGAACTCATGCAAACATACAAGAAGTTTAAATTAAAATCAAATGTAGTCACAAAGATAAAAATTTATCTCAAATCCTCTCCACCAAAATCTTGAAGATCTTGAAGTTATCTTGAAGTTCCTTTGAATCTCCTCCTTCACTTACAATACAAACTATCACTCAAAATAAAAAATAAAAGGGGGCGGCGACGTGTAGCTATGGGCGTCGGTGGTGTGTGTGGGTGATTGGAAGGGGTTCGCAATCCTTTAGTTCTTCAATCCAAGTCTTCTTTTATAATTTTCCAAAATGTGTCTTGGTGTCTCTTCAAAATGTATCCATATTCAATGAATCTTTCAAGATTTGCCTCTTTTCAAAAGCCAATTGAATGTATTTTGTGTCCATTAACTATTTCCCACGTTTTCATGTTTCCCACGTTTTCACTAACAAACATCTCTTCAAAAATTCATCTAAATTCATTGCATCGCCATATACTTCTGGCGCTTAAGCGCGAAGTACCGGGTGCTTAGGCGCGGACTTCTCTATTTTACTGGCGTGTAAGCACAAGTTCTGGGCGCTTAGGCGCCACAATTCTTTTGCACACCCTCTTCATTTTTGTTCTAAATTTGATCTTTTCTCACTCCTTCCACCATTTTTCATCCATTTGATTGACCTGAAAGAAAAACACACAAATACATTTCATTCACACAAATACATTTCATTAACATTAAAGCGCAATATCTCAAAAATAGGTATAAGAAAGTGTGCATAAGACTATATATTTTAGGTGTAACAACTATCCCAAAGATGTAATTAACCAAGTGAAATACGTCTCCTTGGGAGCATTCATGACCGCATAACAAGCATCTACACCTGAACTTCTAGTTATGAGTAGTCTACGTAGGTAGTCTATCGTGGATATTCGTCCAAGGTGTTTTCGCCCGATTTTGTTTTAGAGGGCATACTTGACCAATCCTTACAATGTTTACCACACATAGGCTCTCCACATTTTATCTTTTCTCTTGTTTGGTGTCTTTGTTGTATGTTCATCTTTTCTAGTTCCTCTCTTCTAACTTGACCAAAAACATGAGGGAGATGCTGACAATCTAGGGGGAGCTTTTTAGAGATGTGAGGGAGCTTCAGAGCACTCATGACACCATGACGTGGGAGCTAGATGATCTGCACCGCTAGTCTGCCTGCTACACCGAGCAGCACCAACACCAGTACTAATACATTCATTAGTGGATGGGAACTTTCCAGGAGCCCTAAGGGTTAAGACCTGTCCCTCCACCACCACCATTCACCATTTAGAGTCCTACTCAAGACACTATGGAGGAGAGCGATTGAGAGGAGTGGGGAGAATTGTACTTGTTTTTTATGGTTGGTTTTGTTGTACTGATTATCTTTTTATGCATTGACTGATGTGTTGATGTGATTTTGGACTTTCTCTCTGATGTTTATATGATGATTCAACGTACTGATGAGATTGTAGCTTATTTTCATGTATTACATTTTCCGACTTCATTTACTGTCTTTCTTCATGTTTACCTGCACTTTTACTTCTAACACTTTGATAGCATGCTTCCAGATTTTTTTTTACCTGTTGTAGCTTGAGCTGTGATTTATAAACCATATAATTTTATGTTCTACTGTTACATGACTCGTATGTGGCCAGAAGGGTGTGGAACAAGTTTGGGGGAGGAGCCATTATTTTGTTGGCTGCCGACAGTTATTTCTTTTACTTGTTGAGATTTTATGTATTACCTGCTTTCATACATCTTGGTCTATTAATTTTGGGAAAGTAAAAAATTACGTTAAGAAAAAGTGAAATTTATTTAAAGTTAGGATGGAGGTGAATATCAATAATTATATGCCAAAAATGATTTTCCTCTACCTAAACATAAAAATCTTTGGAAATTTGTAAAAGAGGATTTCTAAAATTAAGGACTTCTCATTAAATTTACTTAAGCCTTAATGTTTAATTTTAGTGAGAGATTAACTTGATTGAATTTATTTAGGAACTATGAATTATGATAAGGGGTGGGTATGCATTTGATCAAGATAGAGTTAGAATTTAAAAAGAAAAAAAAAGAAAAAAAAAGGTTTAATGCTTAAACAGATACAGTAATTCTTGCAGGCCTCATATATATATATTTCACTTTTTCGGTTTAAGGTTTAATGTCGAATCGTTCGAATTGTTCGAATACGTTCGAATTGTTCGAATATGTTTGGAATGTTCGAAATGTTCGAAAATTTTTAAATTTTTTATATTTTTTGAATTGTTAAATAGACAAATTTAAATATTAATTCTCATACCACATAAAAAATGCCACCATTTTACCTTTTATAAATTGAAATAACTCTAAATAAAATATATAAGAATTAATAATTAATTCTCAAATTACCAAAAACAATAAATAAAAAATTTCAATATTCTGCATTTTTCAATATTCTGCATTCATAATTCTGCATTCATAAAACCCTTGTATTAAAAATCTGTGCATGAGAAATGTGAGGGGTAATTCAAAGTGAAACCATCTTTAGCTGAACATGTGAGGAAGAGGCCTCACAGCCATGAATGCATCCACCATCTATATACAAGATGAAAATCATTAGCTCGAAAAATAAAGCTGAAAATATCATCTATGAAAGAAGTAACAATTACCATATATAGATGACATAAGCCTTTTAGTATACAAAAAGCATAAAAATATTAACAATAATATATATATATATATATATATATATAAAGAAAAAATACCTCGTCTCTCAGACAAACCGCTCCTTCCCCTCGCCGGTCAACAACCGGCCTGCACCATATTCCTATTCCAAACCAAACTATATGTTTTAGCTCGTTCGATGATGCGCCTGCATTCAAGATTTTTGAAAAAAATAAATATCAAAATATATAAGGGGAACTTACGCACTTGGCACACAATTCTTATGTATTTATATATCTCACATATAAACTTTCATATTTACAAAAATAGCACTTTGGTGTTTTAAATTTATGCATGAAAAGGTGTATTTCACTTTTACATAAATTTTTATGAATAAATAATAAAATACCACATATAACAACGTGTTAACTTGAAGCTACTCACCCATGTAAGCTCTTCCAAAGCTTCGACTTCTCTCGTAGCAAAAAAGGCTAACTGCGTGTATAGATAGACGAAAAATAAAATGAGTTCAACTTTCATAAAGTATTCATAAATGTTATTTATAATTAATACTTCACTGCCAAACTGCAATATGCATATGCCACTTCCTGCACCACAATTAAAGGCATTAATATTACACCCAAATAGATTATAGAAATAAAACTAATCAACCTTAATAAGTTTATCCACTAGAAACAGAGCCAGCATAGTTAAAGCAATCAAATGAAAGCTTTAAATAATCAAAGCAATCAAACACAGCTCTTCCTGCAAGGTTGCACCAAATAAATCCTCCACCCGTCAGCATATAGGTAAGGACAACTCTCACATTCCAGCTCAAGAGGATGGACCAACAATAACTGAAGAGTATAAAGTGTATAACAGCCTTGTTTATGTACCACTGAATTCTTATGCATTTATAAAAGAGCATTGCTTCTTCAAAAAAGCAATAATTGAACTGAAATATTAATTCCAGCTAAACTATCAATCATCTAAAAAAGATTTGAAAGCAGGAAATACAAGAGCATTGTGTTGATATTCCTCCAAATGCTTCCAAAATATTTTCCTCCAAATGGCACTTTTCAGGTAAGCAATCGTACTCTCAAAAATAGAAATATGAAGGCAGGAAACAAGATGGGTTGCTTTAAGAGCATTGCATATTAATAAAAGAGCATTGCATATTAACCGTACTCTCCAAATGTCACTTTTCAGGTAATTTATAAAAGAGGGGACGCCATACCTTGGCTGCCTTCACTTTAATCCATCCTCACATGTAATTATTAAAAAGAAATGGAGAAAGTAAGAGCCAAGCAGTATTTCCTATCAACCCAGTGCCTACAAAACATCATAGACAAATAGCAAGTTCTGCCCAGTGCCTACAAAACATTCTTTATGTTCTACAATTAATCGAGCAGGTAACCATAAACTGAAAAAATGAAAAATTGAACATCCATTAATCTCAGGCTTCCCTATTGCCCTACCATGTATCAGGCTCCAACTTCAGAATAAAAAAAAGTTAATTGCCCCATTCAGTATTGCAGCAGCCATGCCAAGATGCAGATTAAACTGCCACCATTGCACAAGCATGGCTACCATTGCACATTGCACATTACCACATCCTTTTCAAGTTATAACAATCCAGCATGTTTTTCAGGTTAAACTGCCACCATTGCACATTACCTCATCCTTAAGCAAGCCAACAAGCTTTCATACTTTATTAGCCAATATAGCTCTCTAATGCACACCACACATCCTTAAGCAAGCCAACAAGCCACCATTGCACATTGCACATTACCACATGCTTAAAATTTGTAAAGACAACTTTACGGTTAAACTGCAAGACCAGCTTAGCTAAAAGCCAATATAGCTCTCTAATGCAAAAGTTGAGCTATTGTCAAACAATGCTTTAATACAATTTGAAGCAGGACAATGCTCAGCCTGAAAAGCATAAATTCCCAATGGTAAATGATGCCAATGTGATAATTTGTAAATAAGAGGATACAGGTAAATGATGTCATTTCTAATGGTAAATGATGCCATTTCCATGCCTATACAGGCTGCCAAAAACTTTCCAGCCCAAATGAAGTGAGCAAGGCAGTTACTCTAGCATCTCTATAAAGAGAACTCTTATTTGGGTCATTGAAAAGCTTTAATGAATACAAATAAAGTGGAATTTCCTAAAAGATGTATACGATTTGATCAAGCACTTGTAGTTGATAGCCATGGTCTATCAGTCAATAAAAGTTTTGTAGAATAAAAAAAATAAACTTTCATATGAACTGGATCATAAAGCATTGCAATTATTACCACCAACTTTTAAAGAAAAAATCTCATTTGAAACAAATACATTATAAAGCATTCCAATCATTGTAACCAATTAACTCAACTACACAACCTCCCCACCATAATTATGCCCTTCCTACATATTGTTATGAATAATATAACTATATATGCTTGCTTTCATATGCAACATCATAAAACCCCTGCTCCGTAAAGTTCATTCTATTGCCTTTATTTTTTTTTGTTGCATTAAAATGAGAAGCCTCAATTTAAAATTTGCACAATATAAACCATTTCAAGTTCCTTCAGTGTAAAATAACATAGCAATTTTAATATGAACAATTGAAACGTCATGTGGTTAACACATGTTATCTTATGAAGAAGTCTCCAACAGAAGAAAAAACAATAAGGCTTCTCTAAATTTTTTCATAGCCAATGCAAATCCGGGCTACATTGTTTCTCATTCAGCAATGTTATATCCTACAATAACAAGTTGTAGTTATTTGAGACAGATTGAGATAACCCACTTATGCAATGTCACAAATTACTTTTCATGTCAATATATGTTTCATTCCTTACAAGTGAACATGTCTGCTCAAATAAATATCATTTATTTACTCTGCAAATCAAAATTTACAGAAATTATTAAATCCGTTGCCAAAAAGAGCCTTAGCTAAATCTAGCTTGTCATTTAAGAAGATTCAGCCTAAATCATTCAAATCAAGAAAGATGGAAGATGCATAAATCTATCAAATCAAGCTTTAATCATAATTTACTGAATCAAAAATTCAGCTCAAGAGATTCAATAGATTCCCTGTAGCTCAAAAACAATTAGAAAAGTAGCCAACTTTCAACAAAATCCAGTTAAACAGCAGTAAAATGTTTATATGAAAATCCAGTTGTTAGGATTAACAAGTTTAGAAAATAGAGAACATGATGTAAGAACTTCTTGATTCAAGAAGCATTTAATTGTCCCATCTAAAATCCCATGCTAGAGGAATTCTATTTACACCCATACCCAGCTCGTAATTGTTGATTATTGATCATGCCCTGACTCGATTCTACAAAATAGAAGCAAGGAAGATGGCTAAAAAGTATCACTTCACATGTCACTTTTTCCAACTTAGAAAATAAAATCCCTGTGAAGAAGATTGACTGTTGGCAATCTTAAAAGACTGCCTCGGAGCTTTTTCCAACCAAGAGAATATCACTTATTCACTTCACATGTCATGTTCGCCGAGTAAGAGAAGAATCTCCTTGATGTTTAGTTTCCCTTCATATTCATAATAGGGTGAAAAGCAAACCATACTAAAGTTGTCCAAAATAATCAGATGCTCTAGCAAATCTATTTTATAAGCCTTTTTCCCCCATATGCTTAATGATTCTAAATAGTCTATCAATTCTTCGCTTAAGTTTAGAAAAAAAATAAGAAACAAATGTGCCTTTTATCAACCAGCAAGAATACCGAGCAACCGAAGTAACGATTAACGAAAATACCGGGTCGATCCAACGCCGACTCGCAGGGGAAAATACCTTTTATCAAAAAAAAAATAGAAGTAGAGATTAGATAACGAACACAAAAAATCAACTCTGAGCTTAAGACAAGATTTTCGCGATTTTGAGACATGTTCTCACCGAGAGAAGCTTTTCGAGAGAAGGAGCAACCGGAGGAGATAGATCGGCTGCGGTCTCGTGTTTCCGTGAGAGGAGAGCGGCGTGAGAGGAGATCGCGTCAGAGGAGCAGCCGGAGGAGCGAAGGAGCAGCCAGAGCAACTTTCGTGCTTCCGTGAGAGGAGATCGCGTGAGAGGGAGAGGCGTGACCGCGTGAGAGGAGAGCGGCGTGAGAGCAGAGAGGTGAAATTAGGGCTTCCGCTTTCATTTCCAACTTATAGTATAATTTATAAATGCATAATATAAAAATAATAATATAATACATTATAATAATTATATACATTATATTATATAAATATATAATAACTATATTATTAGAGTGTACAGGTTTTAAATTTTAAAATATATTAATTTTTTTTAGTATATAATTATTTTAAAAATATCATAAATTAAATATATATATATATATATATTTAATTTTTTTTATTTCGAACAATAACGATTCGAACACGAACGAACGCATCACTGTTCGTGTTTGATTCGTTTAGCAAACCGAACGAAAAAAATTGTTCGTATTCGTCTCGTTCACTTGTCGAACGAATCGAACACGAACTCACAACGAGCTTTTTTGACAGCCCTAGTATAGACTAGTATAGACTAGTATAGACTGGTAAGGGAGAGTGAATCTGCCGGCAGTCTACCGAGAGGACTCTTCTGAAACTCTCGCAGAAGATCAAATGCCCGCTCAGTCGATCGATCTCGATCTCGACGGCTTTGAGCTCGACCCTGAGGATCTTCACCCCTCGATCCCCCTAAAGCAGGTACCTGCCGGCGACGTCTTTGAGGCTTCAAGGGCCGGTGACGTCGACCGCCTCCGCTGCCTCCTTGAATCCGGCGTCAACGTGAACGCTCGCGACCGGTGGGATTCCGTCGCCCTCTACTATGCCTGCCTTGCGGGCCATGTCGAGGCTGCCCGGATGCTCCTGGAGGCCGGAGCGATCTGCTCCGAGCACACCTTTGATGGGGATCGTTGCCACTACGCTGCGCTTAACCTACGCGTTCGTAGACTCCTCAAGGCGTTCGAGGCCCGGCCGCCGCCACTCGCTCCGTTGCCGGCCGCTCTGAGGGATACGTTTCTCAGCTGTCCGGCAAACCGTCTGGCTTATCTGGAACGGTGCGATGATGTCAAAGACGCCGCTGCGTTGAGGGCTGCAGGTCAGGTTGCGCGCTATCACTCTCTTAGCAGTTTGCTTAAAGGTTTTTAGTTAGTTCTTTGTTTATCATGTTCGATCTTATTTATAAATATGCAGTTCTGTTGTAAGTAATATCTTCAGGACCACAACAGTTTTTTTCTCTTTTGTTATGCTGAATGCCGAATTGTACATGTGGACTGGAATTCTTGGATTTGTGGTGTTATGATCTGAAGTGGGCCTAGTTTGAAAAATGAATTTTAAACTGAGAAAAATTTTTAACTAGTTATGGTGTTGGCAGTGATTGTTGATAATGCTAGAGTGGGTGGCAATGTATACAGAATTTGTTTATCAAAGTAGTGGTGTTCCAAACCTTGAGGTCCTATTGGTAAGAATGCAAGTTTAATATTGGATTCCTTTAAAAGCTCTGGTGAACTATAAAGAAAATATGGATTGGTTGAAGTGAAAAAAGCAAATAATAATAAAAAAATATATTTTGTTGCTTCAGTAACAGTGTAGTACTTATTTTTTTCTTCTTGGGGCATATTGGTCTCCATTTTTGTTAGTTTTTGTTTGATTTATTTTTGGTACAAGTAAACCGATCAATTATATTGCCTCAGGTTGCAAGAAAATGTTTTGACTGTTTTTTATTCTAGTGATTTATGTCAATTGTGTATTCCTGAAGGGAGCACATCAATGAAAGTCCTTGCAAAAGTAGTGCCTATCAATGATAATAAAAAGCTTATGCGACACATGAGATTCCCACCAATGTAATTTCTAGTGAAGATTGATGTGCACACATTTACCTCAACATTATAAAGAGATTGTTTAAGTGGGTTATTCAAGATAAAGTATTGGTCAACCGATTAAGTTAGTTGGGCTTGTTTACTTAGGGCAGATGATGCGCTAATAAGATACAACAACAACAACAAAAAGAACAACAAATCCTTTTTTTCCCATTAAGTGGGAGTTAGCTATATGAATCTGTTTTTTCCATTGTGGACTATATGATCATTTTTTATGCACATGCCCAAGTCTTTTTAAGTTTACCCGTACCTTTCTTGCCAATAGTCAAATCCAAAAACATCTACTCTTCTAATAAGATCATCAGATGGTCGACTTTTAATGTGACCGAACCGCCTAAGACGATTCTCTCTAATTTTGTGTGCCACTAGAGCAATACCAACCCTTTCACTGATATATCTTTTTTCCCGGATATATACTAATTAGATAATTACATCAAATTAGTATACAAGGACTAGAAAGAAAAAATAATATATCAAAGATTCATAGAAATTGTACACGATAAAAATTTAAAAAAAAAACAAAAAGATGATGCACAAAAAGTAGATCTAACATCTTGGATAACACTTAACAAGAATAATGATTTTCTTGTTCAAAGGCCTTTTTGTCACACATAGCATTTGAATTTTCACTTCTTCATTGGCATACCCATGTATAAACTTTTCTTTATTTTTCTTTTTATGTTTTTAGCGGCTAGTTAAATTCTTCTTTACTTATAGTGGAACTTTCCCGCACATGTTTACTTTATTCCTCCTAGATGTTTTGATTGGACAAATATAATCCTTCATTGCTTGAGATATGCTTCCATAACGAATATTTATGTGGGCAATTTCACTTATTTTAGCTTGTCATACCTTTAATCTGCTTCTTCTTCTAGGCTAGAACTTTTATGGAAATTCTCTAATCATAATTAAAAATCTAAGCAATTGATGGAATGAAATTGGTTTAAAAAAAGTTCAATGCAGTAGCATTTCATTTTTATGAATTATAGGAGATCATAAAAAGTTAATGGATGGAATGTAGATGCTATAAAAATTATATAATAAGCAAACAACCATACAGATGTGAACTTACCAAATAGCATAATGCCAAAAATGTTTTCATGGAACAAAGATGCTAGAAAAGAAAAACTGTATATTTTTTTCCTTTAGAATCTATACTTTGACATAAAAGCTCTAATTATTTTTGAGGCCTGCAACAACACTTTATTCGACACCAAAGCATTGTACTATAGTATATTAGTCACAATGGCATTGGCATATTACTAGCCAAGCCCCCCCAAAAGAAAATCACAACATTGATAGAATAAATTCCACATGCAATGAAGCTGACTGAACCAATAGAGTTTATTTTGCATCATACCTAGTATAATAGTGTTGGAAGTACCAATGCATCAATTAACCTTGATTAGAGGGTCATGAGTTCATCTTTGTCAATTCACTTCATCAATTGTTAAGTACTTTATAATGTGGCCAACTATATCAATGACATAGACAATACATAGTTTGAAATTCACCATTCTTCATTGCATTTTGTGAAAAGGGGGAATTACCTAAGAAGACTGAGAGATAACTGAGAGCGCCACTAAGAAACAATAAATAATTGATCAATGTCCAAATCGTGATGCCTTAGTTGAAATGTTTATTAAGTTTCTATCTTGTACAAATTAAAGTGTTGAAGCTCGTGAGCACCAAAAGAGACAACTAGTGAAGTGTATTCCATAATAAAGCATAAAATCTCCCAATTGTCGCTATGGAAAGAAGATTGAAGAATTATTGCAAAAAATATAGAAACTATGATTTTTTTCATGAATGCAGGGCTGGATTGAGCATTTTGGTGACTAGGTGTATAATAAATAAAATGAATAGAGGCACATTACTTGCCAGCTGGCTATATTAAGAAAGCAAACACCTTACGTTGTAGTGTCCCATCAACATGCATTTCAAAGCATATTGAAGTGCACAATGTGTAGAAATTTGTAGTAAGGCAAAGCACAATTGCTCCATTAGGTGCACTACCCTTGCATTGATCCTTAGACATTGTGCCTCCCCCATGCTCTATGAGGGAGGGAAGAGATTTGTTCATCAATTTAAGGGTGAAGTGCCCCTTCTCTCATCAACATAAATTCAATTTATCCTTTCTTATGCGAATACATGAGGATATGGTGGGAACTTTGAAGATAAATGGTGGTGTAGAAGATAACTTGCTTGTTTGATATTTCTGATTTTTTATTTGGGCGGGCTTGTTTTTGATTAGTGTAACTACCGTAGAAAGATTATGATCCGAATGTTCCAAGGTCCATGTTTGTTACCTTGATATTATGTTGTAGCTATTTTTAGTGAAGTAATTTCATATGTGGTTATGTTTAATTTCCTTTTTTTTGTAAGTTCTTTCTTGTGCATGGCTTGATTTAGTAACCAATAAATACAAAATGTTTGATCTTGATACATGATTGATGCCTTTATTTTCTAAGGAAGTAATTACATTTGAGTATAATTTACTTTGCTTGAAGTGACTAAGCTTCCGATTTTAGTTTAAGAGAATCACTATTTTATCACTTTATTTTATTTTTGTATATCTCATGTTCTTTCTATAGTAAACTTATAGTTTTCATAAGTAATGTTTTCTATTTTGCTTTTACGAATATTTTAAGGCAAGTCATGCATATGCTTTGCAAATGGTTAGCCAAATTCACTTGGTTTAGATATGACACAAAGGATATCAAAATCCATATATTCTCTAGGTTAAAATCTTGTGATTATTTTAGACTCATATATGTAGATCTATTAATAAACGGATTGTATGCAAACTTATCAATGAGTAATATCAAATGCATGGTCTTTTATTTTGCATCAAAATAAATGATTCAAACTCATATTACTAATTAAGTTTGCTCATTAATTTGTGGGCTAAGTAGTTAAAATTTTTGTTGAGTTATCATCTTTTTCATACTTTTCAAGAAATAGCTCAAAATTTTTATATTGATATTACACACAATAGCTTTAGATAAATCATTCAATTTAACAACCTCATTAAAGTAAAATTTTGCTATATATGAGGAGTCAACAATTTTATTGCTTGAAATAAAGTGAGCCATTCTATAAAAGAGACGATGTCAAAGATGGAATTATGTTTCTTAAAAGTTGGTGTTTTTTTCATGAATTTCGTAATAACATCTTTTCAAGACTTATGAGGAATATGTATAGGTAAAAATGTGTGCACCTAGTATTATTTCTTTGCTCTTTAGTTGTTTGTCTAGTTTTGAGTGAAAATATTCTTGCAATATCTCTTTTTAAATATTTTTAGCTTTATCCATCCTCAACCATAGCATTGGTCAATGATCAACAACACTGCCAACATGAGGAGTGCGAGCTGTGCTTGAGTGAGCTCAAGTATTTTTCATCTCATTTTCTTAACTTGTTGAGTTGAACACGAGCTTTTCGCGAATACAAAGGTTATTTGAAATTCATATATAAATCATGTGATAACATATTGCCTTGCATATGTACATATATCCATACAAATGATAATATATGAATATGAATATACACGATCTATGTATGATTAATCTTTTTGCGTAGTGTTCGATCTTGAGCATTCATTTCAACAATTGCATTTGATTTCTATTGAAGGTTTGAGCTTTCACTCGTATAGAAGTTTAATATAATTGAGCATTATTGCTGAATAGAAGTAATTTCTAGCCATTTTAATGTTTGTTCATGGCAGCTTTTTTATTGCGTTGCTTTTCATACCACCAGCCACTACTATATTTAGCTACTATTTTCTTGTTATTTTCTGGAAATTTTTGTGTTGGAAAGTTTTTTTTACAACTAGATCTATAAATTGTGGTAGATGTATGAAGTTATTATATGAATTTTTCAAAAAATAAAATATTTAAAATGCCCACAATAATTTTCAACAAGTCATTTTATTAACAACAACTTTACAACCATCTTTAAAAATTTTAGGTTTGTCTCAAACAAATCCTTACTAAAGCCCATAGGAGGATCCCGGTTCAGTTATTTCAGATAGAATGGTGGTAAATCTAAATGAGGGAAACAATTGCCAAAATTTGTTGAGAGGTTTTTTGGAAGCAATCAATTGAAAGATATTTTATATTCAAAATAACTGACTTCTGATCATAGCACTGTCATGACATGATATATGCTGAAGTCATCTAAAGCTGTTTTTGAGCAATTACTGTGTTGCGGAATGTTACACTACAAGGTAACTTCTAGCAGAATTTTATTTTGGCTTGTGGGTTTGATACTAACTGCAGGATTCTATGAGTTTTGAGCATACCTAGTCATTAATCAGCTCAACCAAGATGTACTTTCCATCCAACTTACTCTTTTTGCATCCTTGTCGACCATGTTGCTTTAGTTTGTGTGCTAAACAAAAAGTTTGAAGCAAATATAGTTAGTAAAAATTATCAAGCAATTTGAAGGAGTTATTCAAGCTGATATGACCTTTTCATGTTATTAGTATATATGCTAGATCCTCATTTATATGTCTTCCTAATGGACATTGTTTGAACTTTTTTAATTGAATTTGATCTTCTTTGAGCTATGACACTGAGCGTGTAAGTTCTAGGCATGAACATGGACATAATTTTCTAGATCCATGAATTTAATGTTGTAACAGTTGAGCACATTAAGATCCACTATAGCTGCATTGCATCACTCAATTAGGGATTTCTTACTTGCATTTACACATACTCGATCTGTTTTACATATTTATTTATTGCAAGCTAGTTTTTTAGTTTACAATTTGATAGAAGTGCGGAATCTAGTGGAAATTCTTTATTTTTCTTATTGTAGTTTCCCAATGATTAAGTTAACCTTTATGATTTTCCATGCTTCTATCATGGATGACAACATACACATGAATCTTCAATAAACAGGTCAGATGTCATTAAGTGAGGTATCCTTTCCCCCGGATATCACATTTTATGTTGATGGAAGACCTATTGAAGCGCACCGGGTAATCTTAAGTGCAAGATCGCCCTTCTTTAAGAGAAAGTTTGAGTTAGATTGGAAAGAGAGAAAAGAAGTGAGATTCTCCAGACATAAGCTATCTTATTCTGCATTGTACAGTCTTATCCATTTCTTCTACTCTGATAGGCTTGAAGTTGCAGTGGAAGACATGGAGGATCTTGCACGCACATGCAAAGCCTGCAAGTGTGAAGAACTACATAAAGTCTTGCAAAAGGAATTGATTCATCAAAAATATGCTGAGTATAAATCATTAAAGGAAGTGGATAATTCCCAGAAAAGGTTTATTTTGCAAGGCTTGTCTTTACCAGAGGAGGATAGACTTCCTTTTTCCTTGCGTCAAATTCTACAAACTTCCTTAGCCAAGTCACTCTGCAAACATACAGATGATGATGCATATGAATTGCAGATGGGTCAATATGGTGATGATCTTGCCGATGTTTGTATTAAAGTGGGAAAAAGAATTTTTCGCTGTCACCAAGTTTTACTGGCATCTAGGTCAGAGTATTTTCAGGCTAGATTGTCTCGTATGACAGATTTCCTGGAAAATGATGATAGACTATCATCCTCTTCGGTTCCTTTTTTAGAGGAGCATGAATTAAGTACAGAGGTTTTTGAGAAGATGATAGAATACATGTAAAAATGCAATTCCCTCCTTAACTTACCTCCCTTCAAAGTTTTCTGTTCCATTATTTTCTGGTAAACACAGTTGACAGTAAGTCTCCATGAATTCAGGTACACTGATGGCTTGAAGGATGTAGATCCTGATCAGGTAATTGTGCTTGCAATCATAATTCTTTCTAGTGTGTAATTAAGTTATTAATGCAGAATTTGATTTATTAGGCAGGGGAAATATTTGACGCTGCTTCAAGATACTTATTGTTTTCACTTAAGCGGGCTGTTGCTGATGCGTTGTTATCTCACTTGGAAATGGCATCACCAGCCGAACTATGCCACTGGGTGATATTATCTGACATGTAGACTTTTCTTATCCTATTTTAGTGTTACAATTACATCATGTGTTTATTTTTTATTTTGTCACAAAAATAGGTGAGGAATTATTTAAAAACTATCCATACATTTTATATTGTCATATCATGAAGAGCATTTCTGTTTTATTGTTTTTTGGTAACATGAATTATATCAATTTGCACTTAGAATGTATATTGGACAGTTTGGATAGTGCTATTTCTTCTATCATCTTCATCGGAACCTTTCTTTTTTAGATTTGCTACTTTGAAAACTAAGCGACAATACACCATTTAACTACCACATTTATATGCCTGCTCCTTCCACTCTTGTTTTTCTCTCTCTCGAGTTAAAATCTGAGAAATTTGAGAACAGTGATCATTTATGGTTTAAACATTGTAAATTATCTAATATTTGAAGCGGCTGTGTTTGGTAACCAGTTTTATATTTCTAAGACTGAGAGGGTGTTTGGCCGCAAGTAGGCTTTAGCAAATCCGATATATCCGAATTTATCAAATTCAAATATTGTTAAATTCGAAATAATATTTGGTTCAGTTAAGATTAAATCCAGTTAAATTCGTTTGATAGGTTTGGAATAAATCTGTTAGAATTATTTTCTTCCTAAGCTAAATCCATTTTAATAAATCTAGATTTACATCACAAAAGAAACAGAACAAAAAAAATTGGATTTAACATGGCGTCAGATTTATCTAACTTAGAAATGGCATTTGGCTAGATTTACCTTAAACCATTACATAATTCCTATTAAAAGAAGCGTGCCAAACACATCGTGAGTTTCAAAAGGCTCCATTCTAAAATATATATTACGTCGTTAAAGTGGCTATTGCCTTTTGCAGGTATGGGGTTACGAAGATTCGGGAGTACTGTTTAGATATGATGGCATGCAACTTTGAGACATTTGCCCGGACGCGAGAGTTCAGAGCCATACTGTTGACCCTTCCTCCTCCTTCTGGAGACTCCTCTCTTCGTACCACCCGACCTAGTGCTCCGGGATCCATCGATTATTCCGGTCAAGCCAACCTTCTTGATGATTTGCGAGAGAAGTGGCTTGAGGCTGAGGGTGCAGAACTTGATAAGAGAGATGAGAGTGCAGTCCAATTTGATAAGCGTCTTGAGATGCTCATGCTCATGGCAGAGAATGAGACTGGTGAGGTCTATAGTGATTACCTTGAAGAAGTGCTTAAAGATGAAGTACACACTCTTTGAAATTGAGTACTTCTATTTTACATACCCTTTTCATGATTATAATTAGGTTAAATCAGTTTGATTTATTATTATAATAATAAATAAATAAATAGAGGGTAGAAACACCATACTTTGTGCCTGGATGTGATCTATAAGTTTTCTTAGTTTGACAGTAAAATTTGTATGTCTCTTTTCTGGCAGCTGGGAAACATTAGCTTTGACATATAATGCATATTTAGTGTTTTGTGGCGAAATAAAAAAATTTTGAATTTTTTTTTAAATTTTTGTTGGGTATTTTGGTATTACCTGTTGTTTGTCTTTCATTGTTTTAATCTAGTTATAAGGCTTGATTTTCTGTTTTATGTTGTTTTGGTCCTCTGCTTTCAAAGTTTATAGAAGCATATGACACAATCAACATGCATGCATGCTAGTAATTTTCTATTGAGACATTGACATACATACCACCCAATTCTTATGTATTTATATACCTAACACCTAAGCTTTAATTATTACATCTATACCGCTGAAATCCATCATATCACATAAAAAATATCACCATTTTAACTTTTTTAAAGTGAAGAGCACCTTTTTATGCATAGGAAAGGTGGCATGTATGTTGAAATTGAACTCTAGGTGTTAGATATGTAATCCAAAAGAATTGACTGGTATGTATGTAAATCTTTCTTTTGAATGTTATTCATGGTGATGCTTAATTAGCAGAATTATTACTGGTGTTCATTTTATTATCTTTTTAAATTTTTTTGACAATATATCCTTATGGTATATCAAATCATAAAATCAATATTGAGCCAAAATGTATGCTATATTAGAAATATAAATATGTTAAGTAACCTCCATCATTATGCAAGAACAGCTTATGGAATATTTCATCTTAGCTATATCTTTAACTTTTGTCTTCATCTTTTGTTGCCATCTTTAATGGTTGTTTTATTGCTTTAACTTGTCAGTTGGCTACTTAGTGTAGCTTTATACCTTGGCTTGCTCTGCTCCCCTTGATTTTAAGCCTATATTTGTCTTATGGTTGTGGCAATTTACTTATTGGTTTTTGATGATCATTTATTTCTTGTGTTTGAAGAAATTTTCTGATTGTTTTGCTACTTGGTTGGTTCATTCATCATGTAGCTCACACAATTGTCTGCTTAGGGTTGTCTCAGTTATTTTTTTTTATTTGTTCATATAAATCTTCTTTTGTGATGTCAGTTGCTGCAGTAGTGCTTCTCTCAGTTGGTTCTTTGTCGCACCGACTTATGCTGCGCAAGCACCTATTACGACTTTATGGTGCCCCTTAGAGGTGTCGCGACACTCGACAACCCAGCGCCAAGGCCTAATCAAGACGTTGGCATTTGGCTCTCAGCAATGCTAATCAGAAATGAAGATTTGAGGTTTGGTATACTAGACCCAACTTCTTAAAGGCCAGTTGGGGTAGAAAAGGTGTGATCCTTCTCTTCATGATTACTATACGTGAAAAATTACTCCCACCGAGTGAATTTTTTTAAGGGTAAACATTGGGTTTTGATAATCCGGACCTAAGAAAATTGGCTAAACTGGGTTAGAGGAGGAATGTGGGCCTCCCACTTTGAAAGGGTTGTTTGCTAGTAAGGTCAAGCTTTTCCTAACATGAGCAATCCTATGTGGTTTTGATAATTTTGAACTAACAAATTAGTCGAAGCAGAGGAAAGAAAAGAAGTTGTAAACTTCCTTTTTGTATGTTTAAGCATGGGTATATGACCCACACTTGGGAAACTAAATATAGCTTTTGGTAACTGGGACTGAACCAAATTAGCTTAGTCGAAGATATGGGGCTCGAGCTCCCTTAAATGGTTGAAATATAAACCGAACATGGAAATTGGGATTTGGTAATTTGGACCCAGCTGAAAGCATCTAAATTAGGAAAGTGAACAAAAGAAGTACAACTCCTCCCAATTGTCTGGAAGATTGGAACCATGCAATAGATGGGACATTAACTTTATTGTAAGATTGTCTTGTCTTCTCTTTTAATACCCTAAACCAAGGTGTGACTCATGCTGGGGGAAAGTATTAAGCTCCTCTCCTTTTCAAGCATAAGAGATCTTTAGGATTTGGTTACCCAGGCCCATTGGAAAGGGCTAAATCCTGAAAGTAAGAAAAATGAATACAAAACTTCATCCCTGAACAATAGAAGATTTGATTCACGCAACAAAGGGAACATTTTCTGTGATGTAAGATCATCTTATCTACTTTTCTTAGGATCGATGCACTTTTAGCAAAGTCAAGCTTTGCTGAAGTTGGTGCCTCATCAAAGATGTTAAAAGAAACATCATGAGATCACATATGGAAAAATATGAAATATAAAAAGCAGGCAAAAGAACTCTAAACACAATCTTTTATTACTCGAATTAAGGTACAAGTGCATATGGAATGGCACCATGGCTCACTATTCATAATACAAAAAAGGGTAGAGTACAACAAGGAAAATCATCAATAATACTATTTTAAATGCTTCCCATTAATTGGGGTATCAGTGGTTACCATCCACATATGCCAATAGGTAAGCTGCACCTTCGTAGATTTTTACATGATCCCAAGCCCGCTCTCAAAATTCTCGTAATGGCATTGATGAGAGGCTATTAGAAGCCTTTGAATTAGTATGAACACTTTGATAATCAAACTATCTACTCCAAATGAAGGCTTTCATTCTCACAGGTATCCAATTTATGGTTTATACCCATACACAGTGAGAGTAGTTTAACTTTCAAAGGAATGAATGCCTTAGACTGAAGGGTCAATGCATAGAGCAGGACGACTGTGGGGGTATAAAAAGTTGTATGATATGCCCAAAAGGCTTTATGTAACTGATCATGCCACTCTTTCTTATTATAACGAAGGTTCTTCCCGATCAACATTACTAAAATTTTATTGATGGCCTTGGCTAAATCATTTGTCCTCGTGTAAGAAATGGTAGAATATCGCCAATTGATGTTGTGTTAATGGGCAAAATAATTTATCCTAGTATTTTTAAATGCTAGAATGTTGCATAGATGATGCGATGAGGAACGCCAAAATTGTACACAATGTGGTGCTTGAGAAAGTGGATCACATTCTCAGCTTTTAATATCTTCTTACCATTTAGAGAATTAGTCAATAGCTACTAAAATTAATTTGTGTCCTTTAAAGGATGGAGGAATGAGCAACCCGAGTATACATATACTCTAGGACTCAAACGGGCATTATACCGCTATGACACTATCAAATGCAGAGCATTAGGGGTTGGTGTGATAACTTGCTAAAAATTTGGCACTAGTGACACTTCTTAGCATACTCAATGTAATTTTAAGTGATAAAAATTCACTAATATCCCAAGCATTTAGCATTATCTTCATCTTGGTGTTGAATTGATGAGATTTGTAAATCCCCTCATGTATCTCAACCATGATCTTATGGGCCTCATTATTGCTAAGACAAGAGAGCAACATTTGGTCAAATAAGCATTGGTACAAAGCATCGTTCACTATGGTGAAAGAAAGAGCTCTCCTCTAAATCTTAGTCGCTAAAGAGTGATTATTAGTTAATGAAATCTTGTCACCAATTGTAAGATTAGTCTGCTGAGGTGGCTAAGACCTCACTGTGTGGGCTTGCAGTTGCAACTGTGGCTATATCAAGGATTGTCATAACCATTACAGGGTCTCTAGTTAGGTTGGACAATTCCTTAGCCTATAGGCCAAAGCGTCCACCTTACCCATTCATTGATCTTGAAATCTTAATGGGTTCACATTGGGAGTACAAGATATTAAGGTAATGACTTGATTGTGGTAACTCAAAAGTTTGATTTTAACACCTTATAGATGTTCGTTACTTGGTTTATCATGAGTTGAGAATCACCATATATTTTAGTTCTCCTCATGTTCATCTAAACGATAATCTTTAAACCTAGGATTAGAGCTTGATATTCCACCTCATTATATGTATGTGACTCCTTCAAAGTATAAGAATAATGTAGGATGCCATGGTTAGGCAAGGTGAATATGAGTTCAATCTCCCCCTTAATATGAGGAATGGCTCTAGACAACTCCTTTTTTAAGGAAGACACTCGACCAAAGTAAAGCTCCCATTCTAGGGTGTCAACCTCTAGAATGTGCTCATCATAAAGATTATTGCTCAGAGACGAGTCAGGTGGTATAAGATGAGCAACTAAGAAGTTTACTAAGGCTTGCTAATTGAGGCAAATAAGTTGTATCGAGCGGAAGCTATAACATTAGCACATTTAGCCAAATGACCTGCCAAAGTAGGGTGATTCATATGATATTGTAAGGGATCAACCCTTGAGATTGGACTAATATGATGAGACAACATATAGTGTCTTAATTTTTGGACTAAAAATATCAATGTCAGTCATTTCATCTCAGTGAGGATGAAATGTCAACGCAAATATTACAAGGCTTTTTCTTTTCTCTCATTGTTGGTTTGAGCTATTAGAGCACCCATTGACTCGTCCAACATGACAGGATGCAGAGTCAAGGGCTTCGCTAAAATAGGGACTGCCAAAACTGGGGACTTCAAAAGGTATTGTTTGATATTATCAAATTCCTTCTAAAGACCTCATCCTAATGGATTTGAATCAATTTTTTTATATTTTACTTCATAAATCTCATGCTTTGATTCCTTATTTTGATGATTTTATGCTTGTTTGAGGTGCTCTTGTTATTTCTTGCAGGATATAGGTGGTAAGCGCTTCAGGTAATTAAAGACAAAAAAGTGGCTAAAAGATCGATCACTAGAGTACCCAAGCCTAGAAAAGGCTCTCTCGTGCCTCTGCAAGCACACTCGTGTTGCCTTACCAAGTATCCAATACACCCACACCATTGCCTAACGTGCCTGCGTCGGCTCTCAGCTCATGGTGCCCTATTTCGTAAATTGTCAAAATTAGGAGAATTTCTTACTAATTTTGAGCCCTAACTATATAAGAACATGTAATTGAAGGATAAGAGGAACACGTTGCTATGGAGGCTTTCCCTAGCTTTAGAAGAGTCTTTATAACCTTAGGGTTTTCTCTATTAGTTCTCTTTTGTGGAATATTTCTTGGGTATTTTCTAAGAGAATTGTGAGAGTTGTGAGAGAGATTTGTGTGAACTTGTATGAGAGAGATCTACAGAGAGCTAGCATGATAAGGAAAGAATTGCAAATTATTGCAAGGGGCAATTGACTCAAGTGTGTCTTTTGTACCTCCTTATGTTGTTTGTCTTAATGTTTCAATGGAAATCTTTTTGTTTTCTTCCCTCATGCATAGTAGCTGATTTTATTTCATACTCCTATGATGCATGGCATATGATGAATCAATGTTTTGATTTATGAGTTTCCCTCAATGTTTTCTTATGCTTTAAATTTCATATGTTGATTTTGATTGTATTTTACTTTTGATCTAGCCAATTAAGAAGTTAAATCCTCTAGTAATCTAAGACTTCTAACATTGACTTTAAGAACAAGTAGGTTAACACACTCTCACCCAGTGGAATAGACATATTGTTAATAAGAGAGTGCAACCTTGTTAGAAGATTAGAGGCTTTTGGTGAATCCTTGCACGGTTAAGCCCCATTAACCGTAATATGAGTTTCTGACACTTATGACCTAGAAATAATATTAACAGAGAAACTCATTGGAAAAAAATATTGAGAAATCACTAGTCTAGTCTTACAGGAGTATGAAACTTTCACCTCTAAAAACTCTACTAAAACTTAGCACTATTTTCTGCTTACTAAATTAGGATTTTAGAACCTTTAACTTTCTATAAGTCTGAACCCTTCATAATAGACTTAGCAGTATGTATACTAGAACTTAACTAATTATAAAAGTTGACAAGTTTCTTTGTGGGATCGATACACTGACTCTAATTATGTATATTACTTGATCAACATATATACTTGGATGATTGATTGATTGTTTCACAATAATATATGGTAACAAGATTTTGATTCAAAACTAAAGAAGAAAAATATTACAAATTTGATTCACATCAACTCCCTTAAACTTATCTATTACTTTCAAAAGTAAACTTATATTTAAATTAAGATTTATTTAAATAGTTTTCATACCTCTCTTGTGAGAATTTTTTATTCTTTAACAATACTATACAAGTCATAATAAATGATGCACAAATATCATCTGAGGGTTAGATTTTTTATTAATTTCTAATAACTTATCATTTTGTTAAATCACTTCTTCTAAGCCTAAACAGATCTCAAATCAATTAATTTATTATGACTAAAATATTTCAATTACCCTTAACTATTTTTAAGTCAATTAACTATCAATCAAACACCTCAAAATTTCTTAACTTTCTCTTGACTATAATATAAAATAATTACATTAAGAGAGTTTTTAAGTTTTATTAATTAGTAAAAAAATTTATACACAATTTTTTATGTTCATACTTAAGCCTAAATTTCACAAATAATTGACCATGCCCAGGCAAACACGCCAGCGATCTGTGAGCTTTGTCCACGAATTAGGCCACGAATAATTGCATCGTTTCACCGACGTCAATCCATGGCTCACTAACCCTTCGATTGATCTTCGCCATTGACACACCACCAATCAGACGATTATAGAGGGCTTTGCCACTGCCTTCTCAGCCTATAAATAGGTGACCAACACTCTTTAGCACGGTGCACACACAGATGACAAAGGCATACTCCACTTCTTTAAAGAAGAAGGGAAGCAATTATCTAGCAAGTCTGCTTCTCCTCCGGTCAGCCATCTTCTCCCAGTAAGTTTCTTACTTAGTCCTCTTTTAATTTAAACATTTACTTTCATTAAATTCCAAGTTAGCTTTAGGCTACCTTAAGCAACTTAATAGCCTTGGATTAGGCTCGGGTTTGGGTTCAACCCAGGTTGACCCGAACCCAACTTCTCAAACCCACTTAGCCAGATTCTAACCAAACCCTAGATCTAACCCAACCCAGGTTTAGCTCAAACCCTAACCTAACCCAAGTATGACTGAACCTAGACCTGACCCAAACCCTAAACCTAACCCAACAAACCAAACCTAAGCAAACCCGGCTCAATGCAGTTAGCCCGGGTGAAAGACAATTCAAACCCACACCAAACCAAACCCAATCCAGGTCAACCCAGCTTAACCCGTGACAAACCAAAATCAAACCTAAGCCAACCCAGGTCAACCCAGGTTAACCCAAAACCAAACCTAACCTAACTCAGGCCAACCCAACTTAACCCGGGTAAAGCCCAAACCAAACCTAAGCCAACCCGACAAACCCAAATTAAACCTAACCCAACTCTGGTCAACCTAGCTTAACCAAAGACAAACCCAAACCAAACCTAACATAGCCTAAGTTAACCCAACTTAACCCGGGCTAAACCCAAATCAAACCTAACCCAACTTAGGTCAACCCAGCTCAACTCGGGTCAACCCCAAATCAATTCGGATGTAACCCGGGTTAATCCAGCTTAACCTGGATCAACCCAAATCAATCCTAGCTAAAATTGAGTCAACCTATCTTAATCTTGGTCAACTCAAACCAAACTAGCTTAACTCAAGCTAGCATAGGTTCAGCCTAGGCCCAAACTAACTGACTCATAAGTCATATCACATCTTAGCTCGATTCTGAGCTAACCTTAGCTGAAATCTTAGCTTACCTCTGCTTGATCCTAGCCTAAGTTTAATCCAAGGCTAAACATATGTTATTTTATTTAAATCATGTTTTTTTATGTTTCATTTCATATACCAAATAAACAAAAAATAGTAAGACAAAAACATAGATAAGAACTTCTCAATTTTCTCTGCAAACATCAATAAATCAAATCATAAATAATACAAACTCAAAAATTAGCAAAACTCTGATTTCTCAATATGACTAGAACAAAACATGAATTAAAATATTGGGATGCAAATAAATATCTAAAACACACAAAGATAAAGAATGAGAATTGAACCTAGGTAGCCTAGATACCAAACTGAGGGCCACACACTTACCCAAGGTTAGTCTGAGTATAAAACTCTAAGTTTGTTCAGGTGGTACCTAGTTAGTGATAGGGACTATGACATTCAAAAAAAAACAAGCATACACCCTAAGACTTGAGGGAATACCTTAGAATGAAGTAACACATGGTTGATGATGAAGGTAGTTCAGACTACTTTGAAACTATGAATCCTTCATACTCCATCATTCAAGGGGGATTCCTGGTTATGAGGCTGGTCATAGTCCGTGGATACCAATAGTTTTGGGACAACGTAAAGCCATGGACATCTTGATACCAATAGTTTCGGTCCTTCGACACTATTCCCAAAGTCTAGGTTAGTTCCCATAAAATTCCCTATAGACTCAATGATTTTATTTCTTGTCTAGAAATCCTTTCCTACCCGACTCCATCGTTAATCTAGGGTTTCCAATTGTCCTTGTCAATCAAATTCTATACCCATGGTTTATCTTTTGACTTGATCATTTCAAACTCGTTATGAGACCCTTTCAAATTCTATTTTATATATTGAGCCTTTCCCATGACTTGTCGCCATCTGATTGTAAGTCCTATCCATTGAAACTTAATTCTTCCAATTTAGACCTCCTAGTTATGAAAGTCCGATCTCTGATAATTTAAATTATCACATTAATTAAGAGTTTTCTTTAGGGCATATGACTCTAAAGATGTAATTAAGTACGAGTGCTTGCCCTTATAGAGACCGAGACCCCATAATTAAAATAAACATTATCTTGCACCTGTAAGGTAAGGGAAGAATCTTGGTTCCATAGATCCCAAAGATTTCTCTTATGTGAATGTCTGAATTCATTCTAAGGTAATGTGTCTATCATTCAAGATAGTATATTATTTAAGGAATGTTGTATTCAATCATTTAAACAAAAATCTTTCAAGATCTATGGTAGTTCCTAATAACTAAAAAAAATCCCACCAATAATACCTTAACTTTTGTACTACAAAAGTTAGGACTAGACAATGCTTTTCAATAAAAGGATGGTCTCTTTCAACTGGGAAAAATCATTGACTTAGGTAGTATAATGTTTTCTTCTTACCATTGTCATTAGTTTAAGCTAATAAGGCAATAAGAGATTCATCAATTCATATAAAGTAGCAATATAAAGTATTAACGACTGCCTTAGGATGGGAGCTGCTAATATCGGAGGTGTCATCAAGTATTGTGTAATGCTTCCAAAAGCTTGCTGACATTCATCATTATAATGCAACTTAAAGGCATGTTCCTCTCCATCCTCACTTAGGGGTGTAAACGAGTCGAGTCGAGCTTAAGCCACCCTCGGCTTGAGTTCGAGCTTGATTAATTTCATTTAGTTAGAGCTTAAGTTTAAGTCTATGAGAGAAAATGATATTAATTTAAGCTATCATTATAACAAGATGACAAATATAATGAATAACTAGGAGATAAATAATAAGAAATCATTTAATATACAGTACAATAATATTTTTTTAACATTTTTAATTCCTTGACGATAAAGTATTGAAATTTATATGCTTTGAGCATATTTTATGTTAAATTTTTTAAACGAACCAGCTCAAGAGCTAACGAGTCAAGTCGAGGCTGCCTTGAGCTTGATTTGTTAGCTCATTGAGGTTGGTTCACGAGTCACTTATTGAGTTGAGTTTGAGTTGGCTAATAAGTCAGCTTGACTCACTTACACCCCTAACCTCACTGCAAGCCCTTGCCCACCTTTAGACTCAGTCCCAATGGAGATGAGATGAGAAGCACGACTTGCCTCCCTCCATTCTTGCAAGGCTATGAACTATATCCTGTTAGGAGTCACCACTGAGACCCCATAGATCGGTGGGTGGACTAGCGAGGCTCCAGAGTCAGTAACACTGAGTGTTCGGAGAGCATCTTCCCCACTTCCCTCAGAAAAACCTAACAAAATTACATTAATTACATATACATGTTTTATAGATACAGGAACACAAATGAGAATAGGCCTAAAAAAATCTACCAACCTTCGACACCTCCCTCGGCCAGTCTGGCCATATCTTACCAACTACTGCCTCTATCAACGGGGGAAAAGCACCTTTACCCCTAAATTTCTTCAATGCTGCCCTCTCTTTGGCGACCTTCTCCCAAGCCACCTCTTTATTATCAGAAAAAATTCATAAGGTGTTAGTATCATCCAAAAGGATCATACGCTCGACCACGCTTGGGTTGAGATATTGGAATAAGGAGAGGCGCTGACCCTCAATCAATGCGTCGTGGTCTCAGACCTTCAAGTTTTTTCCTCACCTCACACTCTGTCATGGAAGTGCGAATCCTCAAACCTCTCGCATAATAAGCAACCAAAAATTTGGTCATCCAATCTTTTATCGTATTTTCAAGGCTCAACAGTTGAACCTTAGGGTCAACGATGAAGTGACTATAACCGCCTCGACTGATTTTGAATGAGAAGAAGTAGTTAAAGAGCTCTATCAACCATGATCATCCTTTGACAAAATAGGATGAATGTCATAACAACAACATTGAATTTGGATGAACCTGGGCAGGAGTAATCCCATAACGATTAAAAATTGGTCACAATTCTTGACCCAAAGGCAACTGAAGACCCAACTGGAAATGATCCTTATAAAAAAAATAATCCAGGAAAAGAGTGCTATGTGGCTCGCTCATGGATAGTTGTCGGTTGGAGCCGAATTGCGAGATAAAGAACATAACGATCTTGGATCTCCTTCATGTTCACCATAAAAATAATGAAAATATTTGCAGCTGCAATCGAACTGAACGGTTCTTGAGAAAACATCTACACCATTGACCTAGAAGCGTGTTGCAGGAGAAGAAGAGAAGTTCGGGAGAGACGGAGGGAAAAGAGGGCAAAAAAAAATTGAAATGTGAAAGCTCTGATAGGCAATGCCTATAAATACCCAACAAAGAGAAATTGAAATGGCGCGACAAGACAACACTATGATGAGATAACATGTGTGAATTTTGAGATAAGTACAATCATTACAAAAACTTTTTATTTACTTTATTTTACTTATATACTACATTATCTTGGGAACTATCCCGAGAAGAAAAAACTAATGAGAGGATCGTCAACGAACTTCTCCGAGATAGACCCTCAGTGAAGTGAAGCAGCCTCTTATATATAAACTATGATCTCCTTAGCTCTCCTCTCAGTGTAAGTGGCCCTCCCGACGATCGATAACTCTGCACAGAGGCACACCAACTCCTCCTGAGCAATCACCATCTCTCCCGGAAAGCAGAAAACTCTTCACACAACTAAACTATCTTCCTCTCCATCCAGTTGATCTTGGCCAGTATTTCGCCTACCCCACGAACGTCATCTCCTCTAGGGCACCCCATGACAATCAAAAAAGTTCTCCAATTCAGCTAGGCAATTTGCTAGAGAATCAGGAGACAACTGAAGGTCCTCAGTTGTTCCCTCGTCTTTCGCTCCGACAAGAGTCTCCTGCTGACCTAACCCCTGCTTTTCGTCGTGAGGCTTCTTTTCCTTGCTTATCCTCTAATTTATGACTGTCACATCCCCCACAGGATCACGACCGAGATCTAATGAACATGAATCGATCGTCAAGACTTTAATGATCGCAACAATGAAAAATCACGAATAATAGATTTAGAAATCCTATACCAACCATCCGGCTCCATTCAGACGTGGTGATGGAACACACACCCTCATCAAATCTCCCTTGGTCGCCCGCGAGAAGAGAACCGTCCTTTGAGGACGAAGAAAAATCTTTTTTGGCCATCACCCTAACCCCACTCTCTCAAAGATTTTGGGGGCCCTTCGGCAGGTTGGACGATCAGTTCCTTCCCACGAGCAGGACGTATTTGTAAGCACGATCAGAACGAAAACTGGATGACCCTCAGATCACTCATAGGCCTGCTCATGTTGCAAGCCAACCAGAGAATTCGACGATTGAATTTGATCATCCCGATCGTCGAGCCTGGACTGCTTCACAACACTCTTCGTGCTCGTTTTGCCTGCTATAGCCTCCTCGATCGGCCTCTGTTTCACGTCCAACTCCCGGGCTTTTGCCTGATTACTTCCAAGTGCCTTTTGGAGGGCATCTCGATCAGCACCAAAAGCTCTCTCACCAACCATCTCCACAGGTTTAACAAGAGAAAATGAACATGTGCAAATGGTTTCCTTTCCCAGTCTATTTATTGCGGTATGGACATGGAATTTCAGGAAAGTCATTTATTGCATAGTTATATTGTCATAATTGAATGCTTGTATATTTGTGTCTAAAGATTCTCTTGTTATTATTCGTAGCACGACTTTCAAGAACAAGAGATCAGAGAACTAAATATGTATATAAAAAAATATCAACATGAATCTCAGTGCAATTAAACAGCAGTAAGAAGAGATGATAGGTGAAAGCCAAGCAATCAATAAATGGTGTGGTTGATTGCCCGAAGGCCCTCAACGAGGGTCAGAGATCAGATGATCAATGGAAGCTTTGAATAACCGCCTATGGACCCTTGGTCTAATTGAACAACAAAAAAAGATAGGATGTTCGTCTTATAGAGTTCATGAAAGACCCGCATATCTCAAGACATGACGATTGAATATTACTGAACCAACCAGTCAACTCCCTGATCAAATTTTGATGAGGAAGCCTTGAATAAACGTTCAATAAGTTTTTCATCGGTCGGATAAGACAACCAATCTTTACTAAATTACCCCTCAAAAGCTAATGATGAGGGGGCATATCTGTAATTTTATAAGACCATGACCCTATATCTATAAATAGGGGGTCCTCATAATAAAAAGATTACACACTTTTACTGTTATATATTATTTTCTCCTCTCTTGTGGTACGTTCTATTCCTTGGGTGTGTCTCGTGGACGTTTTTGGATTCAATGACAATAAAAAGGCTAGATAAAATTAAAGTTAAGTTAAATCTAACTTTTTTTATTCTATTTATTAAATTCTGATTCACTAAATCCATTTATTAGTTGGATTTAACTGATTCAACATAGGAAAAAAATATTTAAAATAGATTTATGCCAAACACATCAAAATGGTTTAATTAAATTTAACCTAATTGAACCAAACATTTTGGATTTAATAATATTTAGATTTAATAAATTTGATTTAACTTAAATCCTAGTTGACTGTTGCGATGCTTGCAGCGCAGAAGAGTCAAAAAATACTCAATGCTTGAGGGGAAGGAATGCTAAGAAGCATGGGAGACCTTTTGTTATGCCTGCCATCATGGCAACAACTATTCTTGATGCGCTCACCAACACTCGCTCTTTTCCCATTTTGGGGCATCCCCCCCAGGTGAGCATTGATGGTGTGTTCGTCCACAACCAGCTTGCCGACACAGGAACTGTTTTGCGAAATGAAGTTGGGGAGGTCCTTGTTGTTAAAGGGGAGCATTTGATACAATAGGATAATGGTTGGGTGGAGCTCGAGGTTGTTTTAATGGCACAACACATGCTTCAACATTGGATGAGGGAGGCCAATGGTATATTTTTTTAAGGTGATAATGCTAATGTGATTAAGAAACTACAGCAAATGATGGAATAAAATATGTGAAAAACTGTCATTGCATTTCATGAGGTGATTTTTTTTTTTATTTTAAAGCTTTTTTTCAGTTTATACCTCTAGATCTCAATCAGTCTGCTCATTTTTGTGCCCAAATGACCCTTTTTAGAGTCTTTTTTAAATACGGTCCCTGGTTTGTTGCTATACTTCGTAAAGATAGGGTCTTTTTTGCACAATTCTAGGACCTAATTTTTACAGCCATTTTTTTAGTCTTTTTTTTATTAATGCAATATACAAGAAATAAAAAATACTCAAAACCCTAAACCCTTGCCCCTTTACGCTTCACTCGTTGTCAATCTCATTCGCACCATTTTCAGGAATTTTTATTCGGTACGTGCACCGCATGAACCCCTACATGCGGTACCGAATAAAAATTCGCCACGAGGAATGCAATTCCACGTGGCTTTACAACTTAAAAATAAGTGTTTTTTTATGCCCGACCCGACCAGATACTTCTTTTTGACAAAAAATTAATGCGTAAGGCCCTTTCCCGGTTATAACCAGCTTTAGTTTCGCACTTTAGGGTTTGGAGCTGCCGAAAAGGACTGCTATGCCGACGACGAGAACGACAACCGCTTCCAGATCTGTGCGAGTTTAGCTTCTTGTATCAGATCTGTACAAATCCTCTCTGCTTCTCCATTATGTAGTTTGTTGATCTGTGCGAGTTTTTGCAATCCAGATCTTAGGTATATCGTAGGTTTAATAAGTTTTATTTTTTGATTTGGAATTTTTATTGCATTCTTCTGGGTTTATCAGAGGTTAGTTTTATTCGAATTTGTTTCTGTGCTTGTGTTTAACAATCCAGATCTTGACAATATTCTCGTGTAATTTTTGTTAATAAGGAATGTTGGGGTTATTGTGGGATGATTGTGATATTATTATGATTTTATTGTTGTGTTGTGTTGTGTTGTTGTACTGTTGAAGAGACTTTTTTGCTGCGGCTTTATGGTTTTATCGTTGTGTTATTATGGTGTTATTGTCTTTGCGGTATTATCTCTGCAGTATTCCGGTGTTATTTTTTTAACGAAGGATGTTAGTGTTATTATGGGGTTATTGCGGTATTGTTATGGTTTTATTGTTGTGTTATTGTACTAATGAAGAGAGTTTTATTATCGTGTGATTATGGTGTCACTGTCCTTCCTATTGGTGTTATTGTGGGGTAATGGTTTATAGTGTTAACTGGTATTAGCATTGCGGTATTCTCGTGTTATTTTTATTAACGATTGATGTTGGTGTTATTGTTGGGTTATTGTGGTATTATTATGATTTTATTATTGTGATATTGTACCGTTTAAGAGAGTTTTATTGCTGCGGCTTTATGGGTTTATTATCGTTTTTCTATAACTTAAATCATTCAATGCAGGAAAGGAGGAAGATGGGCGAACAAGATCGTTGAGATGGAGATATGTTGATGAAGAGTTTTCTGATTTCTCAGAGGCAATGAGATGGAGTTATTTTGTGATTCATATAATCTTGATCGATAAACAGTAGAAAAATCAGTCGCATCAATGATCAAATATTGATGGAGAGGAAGTTTTAAGCGGTTCGCACATCTAAAGTTGATTGAGTTATATAATCTGATGTCAACGCTGAAGATGTGATTTGTATCAAGTAAGTCGTAATGGGTTTGTTAAATTGTGGGAACAGAAGAAAATGTAATTGTCAGTTTTGGTGTTCTGGACTTCTCAAGTCTGATGTGAATGATGTTCCGTCAGGTGAACCGGTTGGAACACCATTCACATGAGACTTAAGAAGTGCAGAACATCAAAACTGACAATTACATTTTCTTCTGTTCCCACATTTTAACAAACTCATTACGACTTACTTGATACAAATCACATCATCACCATTGTCATAAGATTATATAACTCGGTCAATTTTAGATGTGCGAACAGCCTGAAACTTCCTCTCAATCAACATTTGACCATAGATTAGAATGATTTTTTGATTGTCTATCAACCAAGATTAAAAACTACATCATTCCGACGTTATTCGACATGTTGTAATATTGTGGTATTATTAGTGATTTATTTGAGTATTATTTATCTATTATTTCTTATGTAGTATATTGTTTTATTGCGGAGTGATTTGCATATTATTAACTTATCTTTTTATCAACAACGCGGTGATGTATTATTATGGTTGTATTGTGGTATTATTCGAGTCTTATTGTGGTGGTATTAATGTGATTACTTCCAACGTAAATTTTTTGGTGCCCTGCAGTGTTACCGTGGTTTTAATGTTGTTTTATTATGTTTTAATTTAGTGGAGTATCAGTATGGTTGTATTATGGTAACATCTGAGGGTTCTTTGAAATTTTATTAATTTTATATCACATGGGACCCTACTGTACTCCCGCCCGATAGTTACCTAATTAATTGAAAGAATAGAATACGAAACGTTTATCGAAAAAGAACTCCGGAGCAAAACCGATAGACGCACAACCACTTCTGTCATTCGCCATTTGTTTAGGGTTTCGAGTCTTCGTTCGTTCGCCGGTCGAAGTACATTACTCAGTTCACCGTTAGAGTACAGTTGATCAAGATGGAAGCCGTGCCTTCTGAGATGGAAATCAAAGAGAACCCAACGATAGTCAAAGCCGAGGAGCCATTGCCAATGGAAACCGAAGATGAGCCTTCAAGAATGCAGTCGAAGAAAAAAACCAGTGATCGTAAGAAGAAGGTTGTTGAAGAGGGTTTCACAAGTATATTTTGTTTTTTTGGTTGTTTTTTCTTCTTCTAAATACATTTCTTATTTGAAATGCATTTCTAAACAATACCATGATAAAATGCAGTTATTTATTTAAGATAGGGTTTATTAGGATTTCTCGGTTGTTTTTTCATCTTATAAAACTATGGTTCTTCCAGTTAATACTGATTATTGTGGTGATAAAATGCAGTTCCTTTAAAAAAATGCTAATAATAAAGTCAAATAAAACCCTAATAATGTCATGAAGTCAAATAAAACCTTAATATTGCCATAAAATTACCATAGTATTACAAGAATAATACCATCGAAATATTAAGACAATAATACCATAATAACACAATAATACAACCACACCGGAAACCGCAGTCATGCGTTAATAATATCACCGAGATATAACCACAATATTACCTTAAAAGTACCGTAGTACTATAAGAATAATAATAACACAATAATACAACCACACCGGTAAAACATCGGATATTTGTTGAATTGTTTTATTTTTTATAGGTTTGTTAACCCACGTTCAATGAGCTGTAGATGACGACCTGTAGGCTGTAGATGACGACCATCTGTGGTCAGAGATGCCATGGATAAAGTGAGGCATTCAATATCCGAGGATATCAGAGATGAGCCAAGAGCAATGAATGTTGTACAGTTTCGACCTCCCTCCATATCCGCAAGAGAATGTTTTGACACTACAGATCTTGCAATGTTGGCAGCAAGATAAAATTGTTTTCAAAATTGGAGGGAAGGAGTTGCGGCTGTTGCCCGATGAAATTGCCTTGCTAATTGGCATGCAAAACAGAGGTGCAGTGCCAAAGTGGAGCAAACGCCCGTCTTGTGGCGTGGATGCCCAGCAGATGAGGAACAATCTCTTGGACTTCGCAAGAGGGGGGTCTTCTACCCCTTTTGCTAAATTGTTTATAAAATTTTTGTTATATAATTTATTCTTTTGCTCGAGCAATTTTAGTGTTCCTGAAGGACTTAACAACTTTGGGGAGAACATAGAGACATTTGCCTCATTTAATTGGCATGCTGCACTCTGTAATTTTCTTATATAACAAATCAATTCAGTGGTCATCAAATTATTGAGGAACAAGCCGATTGGATACATAAATGGGTTTCTTTATTTGCTTACGGTCAGCATATTGTAGATCTTGAACATGGTTAATGTTTATTAATAATTTTTTATGCTCAATATTGTCTATCTTTTATGTAGCTCTAGTTTTTTTAGCATACTTCTGTGGTAACGCCTGTCAATGCTGATGTCAGACCGAGGATGTTAAGATGGCCAACAACTGTTAGCTTGAACTCCTCGCAAATAGATGTGGCCTTTAAGAGGCTGACCAGTGAACAGGCAAGTCATTTACATTGTTGTGCAATAACTTATTTTAAGAATAGTAATTAAGGTTTTTGTTAACTGAAATGTCTTGCAGGTCAATGATAAATTCTTAGACCTACAAGAGGAGGAACAAAATTTCCTTGCCAATCCAGATGAGGGACTTCCTGATGTTTCTGAAATTCGTCAGCCTGAGATTAGAGCAGAACCTCCTGTAGCATTTGATATGGGACCCGTTGTTGAAGGGGAAAGAGCCTCAGTACCAATTTTCAATGTAATGAACAAGAACCTGGAATCTCTGATTGATCTTATCAAAGGATAGGAGAAATGGTTCAGGGAGTTCCGAGGGACCCTAAATACAATTACTGTTGGAGTTTTGGATCTGCAAGACCAGATGTTGAAATTACATAATAAAATGAAAAAAACATGAAAATGACAGTGCTGATGTTGGCATAGAACTAGAAGAAGAAGCATATGTCCAGTCCCCCTCATATTCTGTTATAATCCCACAAGCTGACGAGGAATTTTCCCATCCCCCATCCCCTCCTGTTGTAGTCACAGATGCTGAAGAGCAATCTACCCAGCCTCCCTCCCCTCTTGTATCTGCTGGAATCCAACATGCTGAAGAGCAATCTCCCCAGCCTCCCTCCCCTAC
>NW_018164671.1:462849-466682 GCF_001263595.1 Phalaenopsis equestris
ACTGATGAGGACAGTACTGGCTCTCTAGAGAAAACACATGTACAAATTTCAGAGATTGTCGAACAAATACTTGATACTACAACCTCAGATCAGCCAGTTGCTGCTACTGCTGCCACCCCCGAAATGCCTAATATTGCTGCCACCTCTCCAATACCTGAAACATCTCTGCAAATAGTAGTATATGTACCTCCCTCTACTCATGTAGTGGACGTATCTGCAACATCGATATTTCTTATCTAATTTGGATCAATTTCCTATATGTAGTTTATTTCAATTGATTTTGTTGATTGCTTTGTTAATGTGTAGTCCTCAGTGACCGAAAGACACGTTGATTTCCCGGGACGAGCATTGATCTCTGTAGAAATGCAAACATGTATTGATCAGTGCTTGTCACAATACCCTGTAAAGTAAGTTGTAATCAATAGGTCATTCCATCATAAGTTTATTAATGTGATGTTATATATGTATTATTTTTACCCTTCAGGAATGACTTTATTATACACTTAAAAGATAGTTCAATATATATTGATCGGGGTATGATGGATGATGTACTCTGCAATGGATGGATTGGGAATGACCAGATGGATGCATTAGCCCTAATTCTTCATGAGAGGAAGACCCAAACTCCAACATCATTCCGACGATACATTTACGTTTCCTCTTTATACTATGTATAAAATAAAATAATGATCGTCATACGATTTTTATGTAGTCAATGATTATCTTAAAGTGTGTCAATTCTTGCAGGCATATCGAAAAATGGAAGGTGGTGAAAACTTAAGGTTTGTGCGCCACATTACGAAGGAAGCTATGAAAGATGTTGAGATTTTATTGTTTCGTTGAAAACCAGCATTGGATACTACTGATTGCTGACCTGAAGGATAAGAAATAGAAAATATACAATTCATTACCGAACAAAATACATAAGGCAGTATGCGAGCGCGTTGTAAGTCATAAACTACATTATATGTTAATATCATATTAAACTTGTCATTCCATAACATATGTTCCTCCCACCTTTCATAGATAACAATGTTTGCAACGGATGTCAGACTATGTTTTGGTACGAGGAGACCCGGATCATGGGGGTTGACAATGGTCAAGGGCGTACCACCTCAAAAAAATAGCATTGACTGCGGCATGTTTGTCTGCAAATACATTGAAAAACTCGCTGATGTCAACCAAATAGATTGGAGCAAAAAGCTGCGGTGGCAGGATGAAATGGCAAGATTTCGGGGTGAATTGGCATATGAAATCTGCAGATGGATCGCCTCTGTTAAAAAAGTCTGAACTCATACGTGGACTTTATTGTTATTAATTTTACAGCTTTGGTTGTATTGCAGTTGAATGGAAATTCTTTTCTTTATTTCGTTGTATAGATTTATCGTTTCAGTGTGGCTTTGCCTTTGCAGTATTCATACATTTTTATTTTGTGGAGTATCAGTGTGGTTGTATTTTTGTATATTCACGGTCGTCTCAACGTTTTATTGGATACAAAGCTTCTCTCGTAGTTGAATGAAAATGCTTTTGCAGGTTTCGTTGTATAGATATATTGGATGGAGTATCTGTATAGATATATTTTGATGATTTTATTTTTATGTCGTTTTTGATGACCGGTGGTTGTATTATGGTTTCGTCGCGGTCGTGTTCAGGTTGTATTCGTTTAAAACGTATGACGATCCGCAGATATAAACGTCTTAAAGAAACCGCGGCGGTTGTATTTTGGTAATTTAACGGTGTTGTTTGGGTTTTATTATTCTATCGTGTCTCACTACTGCTGATTTTATTGGAATATGCCACCAAAGATTCTAATGAAACCAGGCGAATCAAAAGGAATAAACATGTCTTAAGGAAACCGCGGAGGTTGTATTTTGGTGATTTTATGGTGTTGTTCGGGTTTTATTATTCAGAGATTGTCTCACTGCTGCTGGTTTTATTGGAATATGCCGCCAAATATTCCAATGAAACCAGGCAGATCGGCAGAAATAAACCTGTCTTAAGGAAACTGCGGAGGTTGTATTTTGGTAATTTTCCGGTGTTGTTATGATTTTATTCTTCTGTCGTGTCTCACGAGACTGTGTCTCACTACTGCTGGTTTTATTGGAATATGTCGCCAAAGATTCCAATGAAACCAGGCGGATCGGAAGGAATAAACCAGTCTTAAAGAAACCTCGGAGGTTGTATTTTAGTAATTTTACGGTGTTGTTCGTGTTTTATTATTCTACCGTGTCTGACGACTTTTGATTTTATTGGAATATGCCGCCAAAGATTCCAATGAAACCAGGAGGATCGACAGGAATAAACATGTCTTAATGAAACCGCGGAGGTTGTATTTTGGTAATTTTCCAGTGTTGTTCGGGTTTTATTATTCTACTGTATCTCACTACTGCTGATTTTATTGGAATATGCCGCCAAAGATTCCAATGAAACCAGGCGGATCGGAAGGAATAAACATGTTCTGAGGAAACCGCGCTGTCCTGAGGAAACCGCGGCGGTTGTATTTTGGTAATTTTCCGGTGTTGTTCAGGTTTTATTATTCTGTCTCACGACTACTGCTTCGTGTAAATTGTAGAACGTGATCTGTATTATAGGAATATGCCACCATAATAACTCGTAAATAGAAACGCAGTACAACAAATGTCTGTTTCAACTTAAACAGCAATAATACAACAATTTTAACAATAAGTACTTTATATATTATCATGTATGCCCATCAGTAAGCTCGTGTATTCCCCCAGTTGTTGTGTTTGAGAAAATTCCTGTAAATTGATAATATTAATGAGTAAATATCAGGAAAGAAGTCTAAATCGAGCAGACAAAATTTCAGAAGGATCGATTCCGCAACCTGAGTAAAGTGATCCGTCATTGAAAATAAATCTGGATCGCATTCTGGAATGTTATCATGACTTGAAACGTTATTTTTCTGCTTTCCTGTATACAATACTACCTGTTAGTGAGTCATCTTTTATATACAAAAAAATACAGAACTTGATACTTTAGGTAACATTTACTTTTGCATCTATTGTTTTTTTCTCAGCACCCTTTTAGCCTTGCATTAGATATTCCTTTTGGCCGCATCTTCGTGGGATCATTCACATTTCGCTCTTTACTGGGTGTCTTCTTCTTCTTCTTCTTTGATTTTGACTTTTCTTTGATTTTGACTTTTCAGGATGGTGACTTTTCAGGATGGTTTCGTCCACTCATAGCGGTTTCGACATCGATTTTAATTTTATTAAATCCCTCAAACACTAGCTTCTCTGCAAGTTCATGGTCTCGTGATATGGTGCCAATCTGGTATGCAAATTTATGAATGTGGTTGAGATAGATGAGTCCACTTGCAGAATTTGGCAACATTTCTGAAACTCTTCGATTTACATAATCATAACTGTTATATATGTCCTTTTTCACATTAATAGTCCACCGAAGTAAAATATATTTATGAGGGATTTTTGTAATATTTTTGTGCTGCAGAACCCTTAGAGCGTGAGCACATAATAAACCCGCACAAGAGCGTGAGCACATAATAAACCCATCATTTTAAATTTTTTACAACTACACGTAATATCAAAATTACAATTGTCCACTTTAACAATCCAGGGCTTGGCTTTGTCCTTATTATCGAGAGTTCAGATATGAAATTCTGAATCCGTAGTACTGCAGCACTCCACAGCAAGACCACACAAGTCATGTAGAAACTGTGTTTCAAATATTGAGTATAACTTCCTAGTGTAAAGGGTAGAAACCTGTCTCAACATTGGACTTCTTTTAACGGTGGGAGAAATTGCAGACTGCTGGCATTTAAATTCTTCATCCTTTTCATTTCTTCTCCAATC
>NW_018164671.1:467004-479277 GCF_001263595.1 Phalaenopsis equestris
CTTGTAGATGTGACATTCTATGTCTGGTTTTCGGAAGACACTCTTCAATAGCTTTAGACATTGCTTGGTCCTGGTCAGTGAATATTGTTATCGGATGCTTGTTATCCATTATACGGATAAAAGCTCTGAATAACCACTTGAATGATTCAATTGTTTCATCTGACAAAAAACCAACACCAAATAGAACATTCTGCCAGTGGTGATTCACACCGACAATCGGAGCACAACATAAATTGTATTTATTCAATCTATAACTTATGTCAAATATTATTACATCCCCAAAATAATCGTAATCAATCCTGGACATCCCGTCACACCATAAAAAATTCACCAAACATCCTGACTCATCAATTTGGAAGTCGCACGCAAACATTGGATCATCTGTTTGTCGGGTAGTGAACAATTGTATGAGAGAATTAGCATCCCCTAATTCAATTTGAACTATTCTCTCTCTTTGTATGAAATTATATGCATCCCTATTTGTGCAATCAAGATTCTCCACTCCTCCAACCTCATTTGCGAGGAGAATCCGAGGAATCTGAATGCATCACTGGTTCTAATCCCTGATTTTGTCATTGTTTTGAGGATATCAACACTGATATCACACATCTTTCTACTGTAACGCAGTAGATGCTTGACACCATCCTTCGCCAACGGATGGTTGTGACTTTCTACAAATTTCTTTACCGACCAGTTGCCATCTAAATCAATGAAGTATCAGATCATTGCTGGACAATCAGTCCTTGTGTCCGCTCTTTTGAACCTCAAAGTGATAGTGTCCTTCAACTCTTTCTTGAAACGAGCCTTACCACAAATAAAGTCCTTTGTCTTCAGCTTCTTTGAATTCGGTCAGAAACCATTGTGTTCCTTTCGCACAATAAATCCAATATGGTGTGCATATAAACAATACTGTTCATATGCTTCATTCTCGTTGTGGACAACTGCATTAAGCAATTTCTCTGTATCGGGTGACTGCAGATTTAAATATCATAGATACAATGTTACAATACATAAATAACAAGATAATAATATCATATTAATACCATAATAATACTATTAAATGACGTTAAGCTATGTTACTGGCCTCCTAAAATAAAATCAATTCAGCAGATCCAACATTACCTTAATAACACTGTGATACTACCACAATAACACCAAATCTCACGTCCGTAACGTTACATTATGATACTGTCACATGAATAACATTCAGTAATGACGCATTATGATACAACCAAAATAACAACGTGATACTACCAAAATAACATCAAACCACAACTTATATTATAACGAACAACCAGAAATGGAAAAACAACTACAAAAACAACCAGTGTATCAACGTGATAATACCTAAATAACACCAAATCCACATGAAAGAAACTTTACATTGTGATACTACCAAAATAACACTGTGATACAACCAAAATAACACCAAATCCTCAAGACACTCACTTTACATTATGATACCAACAAAATAACACTGTGATACTACAAAAATAACACCTAATCCTCAAGACATTGACTTTACATTATAATAATACATAAATAACACTGTGATGCTACCAAAATTACTAAGGGTCTGTTTGGGGCAGCTGTATATTATTAATAATCTGCTGATAAGCAGATTATCCTGATAATCTGATAATCTGCAGATTATCAAAATAAGTTATCTTGTTGTTTGGGGGAGCTTATGCAGAACAACTTATTGGCAGTTGTTGCTGAATAAATGACCATTCTTCCACTCTCACAAAAATGAGGTTCTCTTACAAGAATTATCCCAAGTTCTTCAATCAAGAATTATCTTACATGAGGTTCTCTGATTTTTCAATATGTTTGTTTCACTTAATTCCATTAATTTTAGAGTAAAACCTACTCAATTTTCCTAAAATGTTCTACAGGTTGCTGGTCAACAACAAATCTTTCACAAAAATCTTATGATAATTAAGCAAGTTTTCATTCCGAACAGTTTCAGTTTTAAATACATTTACAGTAGAAAACAAAATCAACATTCACCAGAGCACCATTGCTAATATAAGCAGAAGGCACACCTCCACCGCAGAACTTCGGAGGATGCCTCTCCTTACGAATGGCCTGAGGAGGGAAGAAAAGTTCCCCGCTAGCAATACACGTCGCAGAGCAAGCCGTGGATGCCATTGCCGCAGAGCGCGGGGAGGGGAGGTCGGGAAACGAGAGATGAACCCTAGAAAATCATCCGCTGGAGCGCGAAGCCAGCACGAATAGGGTTGAGAGCAGCAGGCAGAAGCATCACTTCTTGCTTGTGAGGAAGGGAGACGATGATGTTGAAGCAGTCCCCCATGTCTCCGCCGCTTCCTCTTTGAGTTGTGCATGAGCGACGATAAGGCGAGACTAGAGAGAAGTAGAGATTGAGGGAGAGCAGAGGACACGAGAGTAATTATAAACCGAACGTGAGATCTAGACGCGGGACGCGGGGTCGATTCCGCGTCCCCGCCTATTAAAACGTTTTCAAAACGCCACCACACCTCAATAAGCTGTCCCAAACGCACCCTAAATCCTCAAAACATTCACTTTACATTATGATACCATATACTACCAAAATAACATCAAACCCCAACTAATATTCTAATGAATAATAAAAAATATAGATCAAATACAATAATAACCACTGTATCACCATTATATTTCATAAATAACACCACATCCCATCGATTCGAAACTTAGCTTAAAACTCATCTAAAAATAGAGCAAATTTCATTAGCAATAAAATTACTCCTTAAAACCTAGAACTGCATTCGAACAAGACCTCAACGTACCTGCCGATGTCCATCTACTCCTTAAAACTGCTCAATCTCATTATTCTCGAAAATATTATGAGATTTCATCTTATTGTCATGATTCTCAGAAGTATTTTGAGATTTCATTAATATTTTTTCGTAAAAAATTATTTCCATCGAACCAGCTCCAACGAACATGAGGGAAAAATGAGAATATACTGAATCCCTGTACCCTAAAACAGATAAAATAACACTTTCTTCTATTAACGGGAATCGAAAATGATAAAAACATATTTTTTTTTAGGCGGGATTTGGGCCGGACATAAAAATCACCTATTATTTTTTATGCTGAAAAGCAATCGCATTCTGTGACTAATTTTTATTTTTTATTCGGTACGGTGCAGCCTCCGATAAAGCTTTTGGGAGAAGAATTTTGTCGCCGAAAGTATCGCAAACCACGGACGGATGCTGCGTACGGGAGGAGAAACCTAGTTTTCTTTCCCCTTTGCATTGGTAATGGCCCTCTCCTCTGAGCTCCGCCTGACTTCCTTCTTTCTCGTGCATTTCCGGCCCCTCTTCTCCGCTCTTGGACATTGTCCCCGCAGCGGCTTCTTGGAGCTTCAATTTCTCTCGACCGGGCACCCTAGGCGGAGGGATAAAGAAGACACGAGGGAGCGGAAAGTGGAGGAGGAAGGGAGCAACGGGACGGTGTTGATTAATGATGGCAGCGACCGTGGTAGTTGGAATGGTAAGATCGTTACGACAGAGTTGCTTAAGGAGGCGAAGGAGGCCTACATGGCGTCGGCGATGTCCGTGCTTCTCAGCCGAGCCCTCCCGGACGTGCGGGATGGGCTCAAGCCGGTGCACCGCAGGATACTGTGAGTAGGACGCCTTGTTTGTCTTTAATAACGTTAGTATTTTTGTATGAAGAGGGCTTAGCCTGCCCATTTGAGTAATGTAAAAGTATTATACAATTGTTTCATCCACCTGTATTGGTAGAAGCAAATTAACTGCAGTAGATCGGGCTACATGTAAGAAAATTCTTCAAATGCCTGAGAATAAAAAAGTTTTAACTGTAGTTCAATTAGAAGGATTAGGGCTGGCAGAGATTCTTGCAATCCCTGGAATGTTAGGGGTTCGGAATTTATGAATAACCCTTTTTTCCGGTCATTATCATTAGATATTGCTAAATTGGAATATACAGCTGAAATTTCTATGATCATGCTACACCTTCCTTTTTCTCATTTTATTTTGAAATATTATGCTTCGCCTTTCATAGGTGCTGGTTGGTAACAAATTTAGCGGTGTGCAGTGAAAATACTCTTGCTGAATCTTCCGTGGATCTAATGGTTCAAAAAAAGGCATATGTGAAAAGATGAATCTCAAGCAATGCAGGTGTACTTGATGCTAGGATAATTGAACAATAGTGATTGAATCATAAGAGGGAGATCAAGTGACTGATTGGTTAGATGCCGATCGATTAAAGGCTGATAGAGCAAGGGCCAATCGACTTAGCGACCGACCGATTGGAGGCCAACCGACAAGAAGACGACATGCGAGAGACTAATTATTTGGGAGTCCACCAACCTAAAATAGACTGATCAAAAGTCGGCCGATCAAGGTGAATCAGGGTCATAAGTGTCATTTCTCAATAATTCAAGCCCCCTATAAATAAATGAGGCATTGAATATAAGCTTGGTTGTTGAAACCTGAGACATAAATGCCCCTTTTGAAGCTTTCTCTCTCTCTCTCTCTCTCATTTTCCCACTCTTCTTTTGCTCTATTCTTTTGGTGGGATTCATGACCAAACCTTGGTTCAACACTTTGAAAATGTGTGGTGAACATGTATCATACCACAAATAAGTAGAGGGGTAACTCAAGGTGAAACACCTTAATATCGAGAGATCACAAATAATATGGATTGCATTCGAGAATTCGTGGCTCAACAAATTAGCGTTCTCAAAAAATATATGTTGGAGATGATCAACGATGTACTAACTTAGATGAGAGTGCAACCGCCTTGATAGATAGAATCTCACCACTCACAGGAGTACTCACACCAAATGATAGGAGAATCCTTCTAGCGTCAGATGGTGATAAAGACACTCACTACCTAGACAGAGTAGGTTCAACACCACTTGACTAACACATATACGAGCACACCGAAGCGCCACAGTTTGCGTAGTTACAGAACGCTTCTCTAGTAAAAGTTTTTGAAGCCGAGCCCCTTGAACTTTATCAAGCACAATACGAGCGCACCAAAGTGCCATGACTTGCATAGTTGCATAATGCTTCTCCAAGAAAAAAATTTGAAGCCGAGCCTCTTGAGCATTTTAAGATTCAACCTTGAATCTTATCGAGGACAATCAAACCCGACTTACCTAACTTATTGCCTTCTTTAAGTTGTTCGTGTGCATGCTCAGGATAAATAACACTCTAAAATGTTGCCTTTTATTATGACCCTAAGGGTCAGCCCTCCGGTAGCTCAAAGGTTTACCATTGGGGGTGTTCACCTTATTTGCATAATTCAAGAGGATGTTCATCACATAATTTGCTAGCACGTAGAAGTCTCACAAGAATTCGCAGGCGCTGCTGGAACTGTTCTTGGGGCAGAGCGAGTACCTACGTGCCTTTATTACCCACTTCCTAAAGAAGATACTAGAAGTTTGGGGCTCGGAACCTGCGTTAGCCCATGCAGCCCTCACGACCCATGCAACCCTCGCCCATGGGCTAATGGAGGGCCCCCATTCCGTTGTCCGTTGGGTTTACAACTCCCCAAAATGTTGGTCGAGCTACTATAACTCACCAACAATCGCCTATTGGCAGAAGAATATAACTCCATTTATTTCTAAAACAGAATAGCCTAACCAACACCCTTTGGAGAGAAGCGCCCACAGAGAAGGTTGGAGACTAAGGCACAACTCTCGACTGCCGATCAGGGGTCGTTTTGAAGACACGTATGCGTCTTTGAACAATCTGATGTTGGAAATGAAAATTCACCCCCAGGAAGACCGAGTTCAATACCCTGATTGAAGACCAGACTGTCACGCAGAGAAAAAACCACCCCAACCCACGAACTCCCTTAGTTAACTTCGGTTTTAATGGCAGAAAGTAGTAGAAGTCAATTAGAATAAAGAATATTTCAAGAAGGCATCACCAATATAGGCTAGAGGCTATTTCTGGGATCCCAAGAGATATTGCTCATACCACTGAAACCACGGACATGACACGGAGGAATTGACACCTCTATAGCCTGATTGAAGAGCTGATCAAGGGCGAGAAGCGCCAGGAGTTCTTGGCCTATGGAGCAATTACCGAACAATAGGGGAAAACCTAACGAGCAAGCTTTCAACGAACTTACTCAAGCTCAAGCCATCACATTGTGGGCATTGTTCTTGCCATCTTCTGGGGGACAAGGTGAGGCCACACACCAAATAAATTTGAAGAGGCTCCATTTGGGGGAGTTATGCACGACAACCTTGCTTCCACAACGTGTCACACAACGTCTGCTGATTTGATTTACAGATGAAAACCTGTCCCTTAAAGGCTATCCTTGCAACGACGCTTTCTCCGCCATCACCCTCATTGTTAAATTCCAAGTCGGGAGCATATTCATTGACATTAGGAGCTCAATGAACATCATTTTCAAATCAATTTTTATTGGAATGGGTTTGGCAGCTACCCGTCTCTTAGCCACACCTGGGCCACTCTACAACATCTCAGGGGAAAGAATGGAAACCCTGTGAACGCTTGCTTTGACTATCAAATGGGGAGAAGCTAAAAAACAGTTTACAACCATGGCGGATGTCATCGTTGTTGACTTGCCAGTGACATACCTTCTTTTGTATTCCTCTACTAAACTCCTTCCAAGTCGTACTATCCACCTACTACACGAAGGTGAAGTTCCCTGGCGATGAGAAGTAGCCATCGTGCGAGGTGACCTGGAGTAGTCACACACATGTTTCTTACACGCCATCAGCAACGTGCATCAAGAACCTCTCAAGCTCTACACTCAATGATGGGGGTCTAGAGACCATTGAGGAAGTTTCCATCACGGTCCGCAAGACAAGTCAATTTTTTCTTCTTAGTTAAGCTTTTGATGCAAGCCATAGGGACGAGCTTATTAGTATACTCCAAGAGCACCCCTACATATTTGCTTGATTAGTCACAAAAATGCTCGGAGTACCCAATCAATGAAGTAGAAGATGAGGTCATCCACGATTCTGTTGGTAGAGCTGATACAAGAGGCGCAGAAGCTATTGGAGGACAGTTAAATATGGGAGGTGTAATGCCCAGACTGCTTCACCAATGTGATCATGGTTAATAAGGCCAGAAAGATAGCTACCCCTACTAAGAATTGATGCACCCGTAGATACAGAGGTTAGACACTTGATCATGAGTTTCTTTAATGTTTTTTTTTGTTATTACCAGATAAAGATGTACTCGGCTGATGCAGAGATGACTGCATTCATTACCAAAGAGGTTGTGTACTATTACAAACTAATGCCCTTCGAACTTATGAATGCGGGTGTGACCAACCAGTGAATGGTTGATGTAATTTTTCTAAGCAGAAAGTAAAAAATATTGAAGTTTATGTCGATGATGCGCTAGGTAAAAATTGAACGCCCTAAGTAAGGAATCTAATTTTTTTTTAAAACCATAAGGAAATATGAAATGAAACTTATTTCGCTCAAGTGCACGTTCAGAGTAAAAATAGGAAAATTCTTAGGGTACATATTGACACTCGAATGAAACAAAGCTAATCCAAAAAGGTCCATACATTATTAGGCATGTCATCCCCGTACAATATTGAGGACTTACAAAGGTTAACAGGCCGAATTAGAGGATTTAGTAGATTCATGTCCAAGTTGGGTGATAAGGTTTCTGCTTTCCTTAAAACCTTAAGGAGAGCTAAAATCTTTATGTGGTCGGACATGTGTAAGCGAGTCTTTCAGTGGTTGAAAGAGTCTCTGGGCCTCTCCACCCCTTATTCAGAGTATGAAGTTATATGAAAGATTCTAACTTCACATAAGAGTCGACCCTTAGGCTATAAAGTTTCGTCTTAGTCCGGGAAGAGCAAAGGAAGCAGTTTCTAGTCTACTACGCCGGTCGAGTTCTTAAGAGAGCAGAACTCAAGTACCTTATTTTGAAAAATTTGATTTTTTCTCTCATTTTATTTTGGCACACAGGCTTCGCTTATACTTCTAAACACACTCGATCAGGATAATCACCGATCATCCCCTCAAGGTGGTTCTCGTCAAATCAAAGCACTCTTATTGATCTTTAAGTGGGCGATGGAATTCAGCGAGTTCAACCTATCCTATGTACGAAGAACGACGATCAAAGTTGAAGTCGTGGCAGAATTTTTGGCGGACTTCACCTAAGTTGACGTTTCCAACGACAGAACAACCTAGGAGCAGACTTGGGGTCTTACATATCGATTGAGCATCCGACCAGGTTGGAGTATAACTTGGGCTTGGCTTGATCAATTCGACTGGAGATCATGTCTACCATTAGGTGAAACCAGATTTCAAGTGATCTACAACTAAGCCGAATATGAGGCTCTCATAGTTGGACTACGATTCACTTATGAGGTCGGTACTTGACACCTTGTAGTGAAGTCGATTCACCACTGATAGTCAGTTAGCTGGACGGGTGATTTGAAGCCAGGAAGAGGAAATGATGGCTCGATCTCTCAAAGGTGAAGGCGGAGAAGGGGAGGTTAGAGCACTTCAGGATCGAGCACATTCCTTGAGAAAACCATATAACAGATCTCTTATTGAGCTGCAATCGCTTCGGGGTAGGAAAGCCGCAAAGACTCGTCAGCCCAACCATCGAAGAAGCCGAAACAATGGAGGTAGAAATCGAAAGGGCAAAGAGTTGGATGCATCCATACATTCACTTTCTCGAAATGGGAAATGTCTTTGAGGAGTTGACTTACCCTAGACGTTTCAGTATTGAGGTCGCCCAATGCCTCATGCTAGACAATAAACTTTTTCGAAGGTCAACCACTTCTCTATCCCTAAGAAGCGTACGAGAAATTGATTTCAAAAGGTTCCTCGAGGAGTCACATTCTAGAGAGTGTAGAAGCCATTCCGGAGGAAAAATATTGACCCATCGAATACAACGACAATGATACTTTTGGATGACCCTTAGAAAAGATGCCGAAGAATTTTTGAGAAGATGCGAGCAGTGTTAGAAATTTGCGTAGATGCAACACAAACTATCCCATAAACAACTCATCATTAGTTCATGGTCGTTTGCTGTTTGGGCACTCCGCATCCTCAGACTCCTTTCCCCCTTGAAGAGGACAGTGGAAATACTTGTTGGTAGCAATCGACTATTTCTCCAAATATATCGAAGATATGGTGCTCATTTGGATTACAATCGATGTTGTTTGCAATTTATTTGAACAAATCTCATCTATAGGTACGAGGCGCCTTTGGCTATGATCACAGACTATTAAACACAATTATCTGATCAAAGGATCAAGGATTTCTACCAAATTTAGAAAATTTACCTTAAATTCACCATAGTCCATCTCTCGTGGATGAAAAGACAGGCCGAAGCCACCAACAAGATCATACAAAACTTGTTCAGAAAGAAGGATAAGTGTACAAAAGGCAGTTGGGCTGACTTCTCCCATCCGTCATTTGGGTGATCTGAACGACACCATCAACAATCACGTGGCAAATCCTGTTCATGTTATCGCATGGGATCGAGGCCGTGTTATCTATAGAATATAATGTTTATATTAAGAGAGTGGTCACAATCTTAGTTTGACGAAATGTTCCTAGACGAATGGGGCATGATATCTATAGGGAAGGGATGGAGCTCGCGCTTAACATGATAGAAGAAAGGCGCACCGAGTCGATTCTAAAATAGGAGATCAAGAGGAGAATTGCCCGATATTACAACATACATGTCAGGGAAACGATTTTGAACAAAGTAGATCTCATGTTACCGACTCGGTCGTGCGAGGCCAAGCTATAAGGAAGCTCGATCATATGTGGACCAGATCATTCATTGTCAACAAACGGGTTGCCTAAAGGGCTCATAAGTTGTGAACTTATACATTAAAAGAAGTGTCCTGCGTAGGGCTGTCAAAAAAGCTCGTTGTTCGCGAACTATTCGTGTTTGGTTCGTCAATGAGTTCGTGTTCGATTCGTTCGATAAGTAAACGGAACGAACGTAAACAATTTTTTTTTGTTTGGTTAGTTAAACGAACCAAACATGAACAGTGATTGCTCGTTCGTGTTCGAATCTTTATTGTTCGAAATGTAAAATAATTATATATGAAATATTTATGATATTTTAAAAAAGTAAATTTTATAAATTATAATATATAATAAATTAATAATTATAATATATTAATATACTATATTAGTAATATACTAATATAGATATTATATATTTATATAATATAAATTATATAATTAATATAATATATTATTATATATATTAATATTAGGGATGTCAAACTGGCTCGTCGTTCGCGAACAACTCGTGTTCGGCTCATGTTCAAATCGTTCGTTAAGAAACGAACACGATCAGTGACTTCACAAACAATTTCGAACACGAGGAACACGAGCTTACAAACAAACTAAATTTCAAACGAACCGAACACGAACACAAACTCTGTTCGTTCGTGTTCGGTTCGTTTACACTCCTAGTCCTGCGCATGGAGCAGAGGCGATCTGATGATTTTTTACGTCAAAAGCTATGTACTCGTTGAGAGTGTTCTCAAAGGTTAATGAAATGTAGTTTGTTTCTATATCTCATTTCTTACTGTCGGTTGCGTTATGTCTATCCCATTCGAGTGAATCAAAAGCCTCGGTGGCAAAAATTTTTTTTTTATCGACCTTGAAAGAGATTCTCTTTACATAACACGATCAACCAAGTAATGAGAGATTAAGTCGGGCAACAAAGAGCATGCTTCTCGCTCGTTGCTCACTCGGTTTGCAAAATCTCTTGCTTTTACTTGGTGCTCAGATGCGATTGATAAACTCGGGGAACTTGCCCCCGATAGGAACTCTTTATATATTGTTATTTTCTGATTTAACAAACTTTTGGCTTTTCTTATGTTATTTGGAGATGTTTTGTTTTGGTTATTTTTTTATTTTTTATTGGAGTGCTGAATCATTGTTTTGGTCAATCCCACCACCCCGCCACTGCTCTGGTTCGATTTCAACTGACAACTCGCTTCTCACTCTTGCTACCCAACCTGTAATTTACCTATACCTTTCTTGTATTCTCAAAAACCTTTTAGGAGCCTTAGAACGACATCAATGACTATTGTTTCTTCTATCATGGGCATACACCATATGCTAAAAACAACGAGGAACAATGGATTCTTGATGGTGTAAAGGAGAGGAGAAGCTATATCAGCTGAAAAAAAATAATATTCATTTTTTTATTGTTTTCTAAAAGTCATCACAAATAGAAATTTACGTCCAAATTTATTTGCAAACTCAAGGCTTTCAGAAACTATCCAAATAAGCACAAGACTTATGAAATCATGCTATATAAGCTATTTAATATTAGTCAAATAGATTTTATACACATGTCACACTTTCTTTTAAATGTTTATAAGAAATTGTATAGAGAATATTCTTAAAACTATCTTCTATTAATATGGGCTGTGTGAAGTGGGTAAATTCTAGTCGTGATTTGTGGATTAACTTAATTTTCTTTTATTTGCTCCATTGGTGGATGCACCTTTTTTTTATGAGAGTTGGTTGAATTTTCTTACCTATTATTTCATGTGGAAATTAGAATTTCATTGAATTTAATTTTGAATTATCCATGTTTGGTTGATCCTCTTATCATGATTTTTTGGTTTGATAAATTTGCTTTCAAGTTCTCCATTTTTGTAGCCCTCACATTTCTTCATAATTTGTGTTTGATGATGGAATATTTTGAAAGCTTTTATAAATGGCTAGAAACATATTTTGTTGTATAAAATTTTGGGCTCCATCATTTAGCTTGGAAAATAACACTTACTGAGATTTTTTTTTTGTTTAGGGCTCACACGATGATCTTATGTGCTTATGTTAATATCCAAACTCATACCATAGGTGCGTTGATGTAGTTGATTTGATCACCGTTTTAAAAATCGGATCAAATCGATCAGTCTGACAAGTCTAATTATGAATCGGTCCTTCGACTGATTTCATCCAAGTTCAAAACCATTTTCACATAGAATATGTTAGAACTGACAATTGAACATGTGAATTGTTGAATTAGTCCAATTTTTTATTTCAATTATGATGGGAGCTTTTTAGTTTTGTATCTGGGGACAACAAAATAACTAATTTTTGTGCTAAATCGCCTTTAAACTGCTTTCTTTTTTGGAAAACTATAGATTGCAAACCCTCTTTTTGGACGTCCCCTTTTTTTAACAATATCCTTGGGGATGATACAGACCACGTTGTAAATGTAGACATGCATAACTTTTTTACCATTTTTTACAATTTAATGTAAATGCAAACTTTCAAGAATTAGTCTTATTCTTGAAGAACCG
>NW_018164671.1:479310-520761 GCF_001263595.1 Phalaenopsis equestris
ACCGCTCTATTCTAATATCGATAAATTTTTAGCTTTTTTATTTTTAATTTGATGATTAAAATAAAATATTTATATTAAAAATAGAATAAATAATTAAATTATTTCTCAAAATTTTAACTTAGAGTCATATTTAAAATATTCATGAGCGAAGTTCATTGAACTAGTATATTATATATTGAATTGGTGAAAGTATCATTATTGTATCATTACTATGTTATTATTATATAATTTAAATCATATTAAATTAGTTTTATATTTGTTATGTTATTTGATTCAACTTGATTGGATTGTTAAATTTTGAACCTCTTCTTTTAAAACCTTGGTTTTGACTTTATAGGAATATTTTCTAATCTTAAACCCATTTGGGTTTGGGGCACTTCTTTCTTGCTGATGGAGCAGTATCCATTGGATGCATACTATGCTCCTATACTTTTCTGGAGGATAAATTTTATTTCTTTCGATGGCTTTGACTAGCTCTGCAAGATTTTATTAGCCTTTTGAACGTGATTAGACTCCAAAGTAACAGGGATGGATGGTTATGTAATCTTTTGTTTGTACAAATTTCACAGAAGGTGAGGAGTATTTTAGCCATAAATTCTTTGCCTTCCTTTGTAAATCTATATTTTTGTTTTCTTTTATAGTTGATGAAATTCTTTTTCCACAAGTAAGAGTTTCATAGTATAATACATAAAACTTATAGTTGCACTGCTTTACAAGTGACTTAAGGTCTATTTAGGGCAGTTGCAAATGTTTGAAAAATCAGCCCTGAAGTTACTGAAAAAGAAACTATTGTTCAAAAAATTGCGGTGGCTGTTACAAAAAAAAATCTTTTTGAAAAAGTCAGACCACAACTTTCTAGCAGCCACCGCAAGTAGCCAATTGTAGTAGGAAAACAAGTTATAGTTTTTCCAAACAGGAAAAACTGCGGTGCGGTACCGCTCCGCCAATCCAAACACACCCTTAATTCAAAATTTTATTAGTGACCTGAAACTCCTCTCTTTTGTTGATTCCACTCATGAAGTAGGGTTTGGGTTGAGTGTCTATCTTAAATTTATGATTTTGTACCAAAGCTTATGAGATTTGGTTTGCTTGGTTTCTCGAGTAAAAATGGTTGTTTGTATAGCTCGCTTCGTTTGCTTGGTTTGCACATTCAATTGGAAGGGCTCCTTTTTGATTTGCTCTAGATCTTTTGTTTCACTTGCCAAAGAAATTTTGGTCCTGGAATTCATATCCCCTCATTTTCATTGCAGCTCAATAAGAGAGAAACGAGAATATCTTGAGACAAAGGCCTTCGGTGCCACTTTCTACATTGGGGTCCATTCATCACTTCCCCCAGGAAGTGAAACGAAAGGCGAATCTGCATCGCCTACTGGCTCTTTTCCTTTCCTTTGTCGAGATTTCTCAGGAATCGGGGAACTGCTTTCACGCTCGATAATGGGGCGAATCCCGCTTTGATCGGGTCCAGGACTTGTGGTCACTGCTTCCAGATTAGGTCTAGGCCCAGGGTCTTCCTCTTCCAGATCAATTCCTCGACTGGGAATCCGTTCTTGACCAACTACAGGTTTTGGGAACAGTCGCTGGCTTTTCCCCTTTCTGCAAGGTCGAAGCCAGACACATTGTACCGAGGATTCTCTTGAGCCCCAATTAACTCTTCGTCCAGGGAAGAATCAACATCGGATCTCAGGATAGGAGTCACAACATTGTTTCCTCCCTACATCACCTATGGGAAGGGAGGTTTTTCTTTAAATTAAAGTTAATTTACCGCTGGAAACCCCTTGAATGCCGACAATCGTTTTGGAAGTGGAGATAAGAGGATTCGAACTTACGGTCTTTTTCAAAAGTTTTTTTTCTCCTTCCCCTAACAGTTTCTTTGCTCTTGACATCTTCATGGAAGCCTTGGCCTCCTTGTTAGGGCGTCATTTTGTCTCTTTAGCGTTGGACGCATCCCACAAATCCCTGGTCATCTGACTATACTTGCTCATATTCAAAACCATGTTTACTATATTCTTGCAGGTAAACTGGAATACGGAAAGGCTCCTCCTCTACACAGATGAAGCCAAACCTCAGATATGAGAAGCTTTTTGCTTTTTATATGGTTCACCAGATAGACAGTGAGAGTTCCCCCATCCTTCACTGATGCCAGAATAAAGTGACACTTCCAATTCTTGACCTTATTTTCAAGGTCGATCAACCAGATCTTTCTATTCGAAGTGAAATTTACGTGGCCATCCAAGTCGACCTTGAAAAAGAACACATGAGAAAAGAGTTCTCGTGACTAAGGAATTGCCATCATATGACAACAATCAACAAAGTTGATGAGCACCGCTAGGCATTTTGCCTTCAATCGGGTCAGGGTAACACCATAGCGATTCATAATAGCTCGAAGCTTGCGACAGAGAGGACGGTGAAGTCCTTGAATGAATTGGTCGTGGTACAACACGAGCCATCCCCCATAATCTTCAGTCAACCGGTCATTTGGGTTCGGGGCCTCTAACACAATGTCGTCGTCATAGACGTACGTCCTCTGGAGTCTCAAAGCCTCATCAGAAGACAACACAGAGCGCTTTGACCTTGACACTGCTGTGAATGCTTGGGGCGAATATTTGGAAGCCATGCAAGTGCTAAGCAGAAGAACGAAGGAAGAAGGAATGACCCAAGGGTAAGGAGAGGGAAAAATGAAGTCATAAAGGGGCCTCAACCTTATATATAGGGCTCAAAATGCAGTTGAAACTCCACTGACCGTGCCTCGGGAATGTGAACTCCACGTCACGTCGCCGAAAGAAATAATTTAATTATTTGCATAAATATGAAAACAATAATACAAGGAATAGAAACATGTATTTATTCAGCATGAAAAATTTTACAAATGGCTCGTCAGCTGCATGTGGCAAAATCAACCCCCGACTCAACAACTTCTTATATAAAACTCGACCCCCTAACTTTTAAACCTGTCTACACTGTCGACCTTAGCTTGAAATCGAGCGACCAAAAATGCCTCCCTTACGTATGCCATGTCCATCCACGGATTCACAATCTCCATTTGGATGGTCGCAGTTTTGGTCTAATGGTCTTCCGCGTCCGCTCGGTGGTCAAGCAGTTCAACCGATAGCTTCTTGAAGAGGACATCCAACTGCACCTTCAATCTCCATTTGGGTTCGGGGCCTCTCGCTGGGCCTTGGTTTCCTTCCGAGTTTCGGCTTCACGAGCGAATATATCTACCTTCTCGTCCATACAACCACGAAGTCAGTCCAATCCTTTTCACTAATCGTTGCCTTCAACAGCCTTCAACAAGTCAGAAATGTGAATCGGGTCGTCGGCATAATAAAAAGAGACCAAGTTAGGTGAAGTGCAAAATCACTCTAAGCCAGGTCAAACAACCAAACTCCTCATACCCAGGAGTCGGTCTTGCTCAGACTAGAGCAAAGATGAGAAACTCTCACCAGCATATAGGTGGAGCACCCACAACTCTCATCCCTTTGATCTGAGAACCAACCACATCCTTATCCTCAGGCGGCGTACCCCAGAAGTTCCCCGATTATCCTTTCCCTGCTGACTAGCAGGTTTGGCCGATGCTCCAACAAAGGAAACTGTTAGACCCTTGCCCGACTTCCGACGTAACAGGGGAATGTCATCAGACGATTCGTTCCCATCATCGTCATTGCGCTCATCCAATGTCCCTCTCTTGAAAGCTAGCTGCTTCACTTGCCTCTTTTTGTCAATCTTACTGCTCTCAGGATGTTTCTCCCTGTCACCGACCACACCACTCTTAGAATGATGACTTTTTACGAGAATACTCGAGGGATGGATTTTCTTAGCTGGTAGTAAAAAAGCCTTCATCATAATATCATCAGCTGGCTATTCAAGTTGGACCTTCCTATCACTCGCCATGGGAACAACTTCAACAAGGAACGACCAAAGCTTTGGATAAGAAGAGAGTGCATGAGTGAGAGTCATCCGTAACAGCCTATTTAGGGTGACAACGCACGAAAATTCAGAGAGTGATTATTAAATATTGTTTATGAAATAAATGAATTTAATGTAACAATTAATTTTTGTTTTTATTGCAGCTGTTGTTTTCAAAAAGTAAGAAAATTGGGAAATTAAATATGTATGATAGGATCATGGCAACACGAATCTCAGAGAAAAATGTAGATTCACGACAAATAAAAGGGACCTACGGTCAAATTATATAGAGTTCTAGTCAAACACTAATTTAATTTATTGGAGAAAAAATTAATGCCAAGTCGAGGGATAAATATTTCAAAGACCTGATAAGTCACTCCATTGAGTAGGCTAGCTGACAGACGTAATAGGCCGAGCGAATGATAGCTGTACGCTAGGCCAAACAAAGGACAACTCTACACCAGGATGAATGAAGGACGAATCCACGCCAAGCCAAAAGAAGGACAACCCTACAGCAGGATGAACGAAGGACAACTCTATGTCAGGCCAACGAAGGACAACTGACTGCTGAATGAATGAGGGAGACAAGTCGAAGGCTGAAGCAAAGTCACAGATAAGCTTGGTCGGGAGGCTTTCATATCGTTCGATTTGATCCTTCATCAACGAATGAATGAATGTCTACTGGCGACCGAAAGTCATCATGATCAACCAACAACTTCATTATTAATATATTTATAGATTTAAATTGTACAAATAACCTTAATACTTTTAAGCTTCTTTGTACAGAAGGGGTCTTTAAATGTAATTATGTACTCTGGTCACTTATTATACCTATAAATAAAAGATCATTTTATGAAAAAGATTTCTAGGTGCTTTCATTTTTATTGTACTTTTTCTTTGACTCTTATTCTCCTCTTTTCATACGCTCTATTCCTTGGACGTGATTCCTTGGACGCTTTAGGATTCAACTTATACAATTGCACAATTGTTTTCCTATGAAGCTATTAGATTTTCCATGAAATTTAAATTCCAATAGAAATGTATTTATTCATTGGCAGATAAATACAAAGCATTTTATAAGTAAAAAATGTATGTTTATAGAATGAAATGAAAATATTATATACATGACTGCTTATATGGCCATGCTAAAATAAAGAATTCACCTTCTTATTGTATTGGTAGGGGACTCCAATATCCCCCGCGCGTAGATGTTTTTCTGTCACCCCAAATAATTGTGCAATTTAAATCATGAATTATTGTGCCGATGGTAGAATCTCGGCTAGGGGTGAGTAGGTATATTTTCATCTTAAACAATAGTAAACTTGGCTGCACCATTCCTTGCCGACGAGGTATGCATCAAACATGGGTGTGTTAGGTAATATTTGGATAGTGCTCCTGAGACAAGTGTATTAGAAGAGTAAGAAGTATCGTAAAATTTAAAAGATTATACCTTGAAAACTAAAGCAAAAGTGGTGTACATATAAAAATTTCATATTACTTATAAGCAAATACCGTGAACATTTATTTAAATTATTAAATGATTTACTATAATGAAATATAAAATATCAGTATATATATTGTTCTATTTTTCTTGAGTTATTATACTTTTTTTTTTTCACTGGTTATTTTAGATGACTCATTATGTTGTAATATTATTTTTTATATTTAAGTTTTTGAATAGAAGATGAGTAATAGGGAAGAAAATGTGTACAAAAGATAAGACTAGCAAACAAGAAGATAAATTTTTATTTGGTAAATTAAATTACTTACTTTTATGACATCTTCAATTTATTTGGATTATAAACTGTTATTGATAGAAATGAAAATAGAAAGTTTTAATTTCATCGTTCGGCCTTACTTCTGTGACATCTTCAATTTATTTGGATTATAAACTGTTATTGATAGAAATGAAAATAGAAAGTTTTAATTTCACCGTTCGGCCATCTGTTCCCACATTGAAAATTCCAAGCCCCTAGGTTGGGTCGTGACAAAGGATAAGTTAGATTTATTTATTGACAATATTGGTCTTTGCTTTTTGTTTGTGTCTAAGATTGAATCTATTCACCATTTTTTTGTTTTAGTCAGAATTGAAATAAAATCAGAGATGGATAATATGTAACAAGAAAGTTAAGCCTTGGAAACAACCAAAATTTCTCCAATTACCTACAAAGGAGCCGTTCTCCCTTTTTTTTTATCTTCAGCTTCTTGCATTTAATATTATCGAAAAACTTGATCCTTACATGTTTCCGAGAAATCACCGATGCATAAAAATCTTTTTAGTTTTATAGCATCTTAGAATCGTTATTTCCCAGTTAATATAACATCTTAATACAACCATATTGTATTGTCATATTGATTATGTATCTTGGCTTGCAAGGAGGACAGATAGAGGAGAAGCCAGGCAGGGAAGTTGTCTAATGAATAAAAACTAGTTTAATCTCACTCTCAACCTCACATACAATTACATCCCGACATTAAAACATTTCATCCTTACTCCATAGTGTTTCTCTTGAATATATGCATCTTATTTGTCATTTTAAGTGAACTACTTAAATCTTTACCAAAATTTAATGTCAGAAATTTTTATTTATCCAGTGAGAGATCTTTTACAAGTTGGCTAGATTTTGAACTCAAATCATAATTTTGATCAAACTGCTGTAATAAGACCCAATACAAAGGCTTTGTACATTTACCAGCTTGATTGGTAAGAGACGCGTAAAACATGAGCCAAAAATAATGGTGTCAGTTTCCATATGTGAGCGCGGATTTCAGTTTGTTGAACTCCAGCAAAGTTAAACTCTCATAAAAAAAAATACTACAAGTAACCAGCCTACGAGGCAAATCAGTCGGATGAAACATGTATATGTCAAGATCCTATGTTGAGAGCATTTCTAGAGTTCTCTGTAATTGAAAAAAATTAATTAGTGAAGGTTAGTGGTATTAAATTCATTCATCCTCTAGATCTAAACAGCAAACCTGGAAGGCTGGTTTGAAATATCACTGTTAGTTATGTGCATTATCTTGGAATAATTTTTAAGCCAGAAGAGTGATCTGAAATTTCTCCAAATTAATTCTTATGTTGATTCTCTATTTAATTTTGCATCAAAAGATTGCAGGTTACATGTTTGTGTAGTTTGTAAGTGCCATAAAAAATTTCTATTTTGCTTATATGGTTTACCCTTAAAGACATCTAAATTTTCTCATTTATTGTTTGGCTGCTTTCAAACATGTGTTTATTTCAGGAAGTGGAGGGAGGCTTCTATGGTATCGCTGCATCATCTTCATATCCTGTTCATGTTGCTATTAATGGAAAACTTTTAGGTTTCTGCAAATCCAGCTATCCAATTAACTTTGTTATTCTGTAGCTGGGCGCAAGCTACTGTCATAGTCATTATTCCACCACAGCTGCAGATACTCGAGCTAGTTATTCTCTTAATGGCCTGATTTCACATGGTCGAGTACAGAAAGCCCACAAGTCAAAGGCAAGATTAGAGTTATTTTTCTCATCTTATATCTATAGTTTGGGCCATTTACATAGTATTTACATATCTCACACCTAAATTTTCATATTTACACACCTAGCACTCAAATATTTAATATCACATAAAAAATAAAAAAACTATTATCACTTTTAAAAGTGCATTACACCTTTTCATGCATGGGTTTAAAGCACCACAGTGTTATATATGTAAATATCTAAGTTTAGCGTGCGATATGTTAATACATAAGAATTGAGTACTATGTATATAAATTTCCCTTATAGTTTATGCTATAAGTTAGTGATGTAACTTCATTTTTACTCAAATCTTTAGTTGAATTCTTCTTGTAAGTCTTCTATGGCTCATCTAGTTTAATAATATGCATTTATATGCTCATATCTTGATCTACATGCCCTTGATTATACGGAAATTAAGTTCCTTTTTGATAACTGATAGATGAAGGCTATTAATTATCATGAATTTCTTTGGAGTTTGACGACGCTGATGCATGTTTCAGTTTGACTAGTCCATGATTTTGTGTGTTTGTTTTGTATGCAGTCCGGAAATGGTTGTGATCTTAATAATTACTCATTACTATTTTTTTCTAAAGAGTCACCCATTGCGTCAAAAGCCAGAACCAAAATTTAACTGCTATGTATGATTTGATATGTTTATAAAACCACTGTTTGCAACTTATTTGTATAAGGGCATCTGCTTTCACCAATTTCCAATCAAACCGATAGTTGTCATTTCAAAGTATGAAGAGGCTTAACCCTCAATCTAATAAAGCTAGAACTGACCTGTAAATGAACCAATGCACTCGATGAACAACTCGAACTCGAACTCGAACTTGGCTTGATTAGTGCGCAAGCAAGTTTGTTAATTAGTAAATAATTAAGTTTGAATATTTTCTAACCAGTCAAAGTTTAATTGAACTAAACTTAAAGGTTCAACTTTTTTATTTATATTCACAAAAAAGTTATTTGTTGTTCAACGAGTAACTTGTTAAATGCTTTATGACTAGTTCTTATCAATATATTATTTACCTAAAATTTAAGGGATGCTTACATACATAAAACCCAAAACATTGCTATTTACAACCCTCTTTCATCCATGTTTTGAATTCTCACTCAAATATCAAAATTCGTGATAAAATTCCAACAAATATTTTTCTTTTTATCAATTTCTCAATTATTTGATTGTGGCATGCATAAATACATCGGTTCGGCAGTCTAAAAATATCACCTAGATGCTAGATTTTGTAAATAACAATGTTTCGGGTCCTATGTATGTAATTACCCCAAATTTTAATTAAGAAGCTCTTAATTAATTATACATTTAATAGTAGCATGTTATAATTTAATGTCAAAATGTATGTTTATTTAATGCAATTCCTTATTATTTCATTATTTCAATTATTTAGTTTATTTGTATTTATTTATATTATTTACTTACACCAAAACTTATTGCAACTTTATATTATCTTATTTAATTGTCTTAAACTACTTAGGTATCGATTCAAAATTTATTTGATTGTTTTTTTGTTTAAAATAGTAAAATTATTTGTTATAATTTTATATGAAAATATAATTGCTCATTTATCCTTTTTGGCATGTTTATTAACTCATTGAAATTTTTGTTCGATTAATTTAAATAAGCCAAGCGCAATCCAAATATAATTATTAAGAAATCTAAATAGTTCAAGTATGAACATAGATATCAAAGTCTGATTTAAGCTCAAGCCGAACGTGATTAACTTATAGTATGGTCAAGTCAAATCCAACCCATAACATAATTGGCTCGACTAAGCTTGGTTACGACCTGGAATACATGAATATTGTTGTCTTTTCTTAGATGGTTTGAGTATGAAAAACTCTAGAAGTTAGTGTTTTAGATTTAATTCTTCCAAAATGCGCTAAAACATCAATTAAGCTAATGTGAAATGCACCCATCAACAATGATAGGATCACTCAATATTATTAATTTTTGAAGCATGCGTTGAAAAATATATTCCTGTTAATGGGCAATATGTGGCACTGTAAATCAAAAGGTTAAAATAAGGTTTCTTTTTCTCACTTTTAAACTTATTGCATTTAAATACATGCAACCAAAAAACCCCTATGATACATGTGCAGATGATGCACCTTGTTTAGTGTTGTAATCACATAGTGATAATATGATCCTTGGGAATTAATATGAATGTAAGCGCTCCAGCAAGGCGAGGCAAGGCGAGGCAAGGCGAGGCGAGGCAAGTGGAGTTGTAAGTGAATTGATTCGAGCTGAGTATTACCTTTTGTTCAAGTGTATTAATATATTTCTCAGCATTGTTTGAGCTATGTTTTTATCTTGTTCAAGCTTCTTGATTCAAGCTGAGTATTACCTTGTTCAAGTGTATTAATATATTATTGAGTTTAATTTTTAATCAAGCCTAATTAAATTTATGTTTGCTTATAATTTAAACTTCTAATCTTACCACTAAACATAAATAGATTTATAAGCTTTAATGAAAGTTGACATAATTTAATAAATATTTGTAATTTTATTTTCTGAAGTTCAAATATTTATTTAAGGATACTAAGTCATTAAATTTATTCATCTAGCTTTTTGTTTGATACTTTCACGTTTCATCATGGTTATACCTCTCATATTATAAATATTTTTAATGTGTATTATGCGAGAAAATTGATTTAATAACAGTGATTAACTTATCATTTAAGCAATTAATTCATTAATAATCTAGCATTTTATCTATTTCTTAACAACATGCTTGTTAAACAACTATTGAGATAGCTTGCGAACATAAATGAACTAAATTTCATTTATATTTCAAGCTTTTAAAACTCTATTTATGCTTCTTCACTTCCTTCAATGAACCACATAAACTAGCCTTTTATGTACGAGCAGTGAGTTAACCAAGTTCACTAGGTTGCTTACAACATTATAAGAGATGTGAGGCCATGTTGTTTCAAGCATCTCCTAAGTTGGGGCCATGAACACATTGCTTAGGTGAGTGCTTTGCTTGGATAAATGTTGTAAAGTTTTTTTTTTTGTGTGTGTGTCATTTATATGGTCAACTTTTTAAAACATTATTCTAGGTTCTTCACTTCTTTAAATAAACCAACATAAATGAGCCTTCTATGAACGAGTAGCAAGTTGCTAACCAAGTTTGCTGCTTTTCTTACAACCCTATAAGCGGAGTGAGTCTGTGATGTTTAGACATCTCCTAAGTTGGGCTATTAATACATTGCTTAGATGAGTTTACGAGATGTACATTTGTCTTGATTGGAGAAATAGGCGACGTAGAAGATGAATTTGATTGACAAAGAAAGATTACACGACATGATGAGGAAAGGCCACGACGGTATGGAAAATATAAAGATGCATCCCACTGTATATTGCATTAAATTAGTAAAAATTTAGGTTGAAGGTTATGAGTTTGTGAAGATAGGGACTACAAATTCGATTATTATAAAGAAACCATGGTTGATGCCATACATACTATCAAAGAAATTTAATTTAAAGTTTTTAGAATAGATTAGACATTGAATTGGTGGAACAAAAGCTAAAATGTTCAAAGTTTAAAGCGGGATATGACTGGAACAACGAGATGTGTACTTGCCTAGGTTGGAGAAATGAGCAATAATAATTAAAATATAGAAAGTGAATTAGATTGATGGAAAAAGATTAACATGGCATGTTGTGAAAAGGATATCATGATTGGGAAAAAATAAAGATGCATCCAAGTGTCATGCTATAGAAATGTAGGTGTTAAGCTCTTAATTAGTAAAATTTTAGGAGGAAAGTGATGAGTCTGTGGAGATAGAGGAATGGATAGAGGCTATGGACCCAATGATTTAAAAGAAGCATGGCTAATGATGGTGATGATCTAGATAGTATTGAATATGGGATAATCTTTGAGGCTATACACACTATCAAAGTAGTTTGATTTAGTATTCCTTTAATTGAATCAGACATTGAACTAATGGAACGAAAGCCAAAATTTTGAAGGTTCAAAGATTCAAATAGAACCCAACTAGGGAAATTGAGATATATGCTTGTCTTGCTTGGAGAAATGAGCGATAATACTTAAAATGTAGAAGATGAATTTGAACGATCGAGAAGGTTGAATATGATATGAAGTGGAAAGGCCATCACATCTTAGAAAAGATAAAGATTCATCCATGTGTAATTTTACACTAAACATGTGCAAGTGTTTTAAGCTCCAAATCAATAAATTTTAGAAAGTGACGTGTTTGTGGAGATAGAGGATGGGATAGAGGCTACAAATCCAGTGATTGATTTTAAAGCATGGTTTATGATGATGATGTTATATATAATATAGAAGATGGGATCATCCCTGAGGCTATGCATACTACCAAAGTAGTTTAATTTAATATTTTTAGGATTGGACTGGACATTGACCGTGGAAAGAAGTTTCAAGATTCAAAATTTTGAATGGGTCCAAACAATTTAAATGTTGATGATGTAAATATTATTAAAACTAATTAGAATCATTTAAATGATGTAATATTTTTAGAAATGATGATAATTAGGGTTTGAAGAATGACTCGGAGGAAGGACTAAGGTTTAGAGGTTCAATCAGATTTCAACTGTTGATTGACTGAGGGCATAATAAATGTTACAATATTTAATTATTAATTAAATAATATGGTCATGATGCAAATATGTGACTGAATGCAAGAAATATATATATTTAAATGAATAACATCCTCTTTTGTGGTTATAATTGGAATTTAGAGAACCCAATGAAACATTTTTATTTCATTCAATCAAAAAATTGATATTCTAAAACTAAATTAGGAATACAAAATGTGTTTTTGTATTCCTAAAATAAATAATGGTTCATAGCCAATTGCATGAATAAATTGTTAAAACAATGCTCAATGCATGCCCAATTGCATAAATTTTTGTTTGATACTTTATACATTATGTCATTAAGCAAATTTTGATTTTTTATTATTTACATTAAGGTTAATTTCTACTTCTTTGATAACAAATAATGAGATTAAACATAGTTTGATCATGGACAAAAGCAGGTTGTTCAAATGAACCATTAATGGTTCATTGATTTGTTGATCCAACTTTCAATTCATCATGGTTTTTCTTTTGTAAAACAATTAAAGTATTCGACCGAATTGTTCGAGGAATTGATTCAGGGTTATACTTGTTAAATCAGTCGGCTCTACCAGCAATTTTTACAGGTAAATTCTAAATTGTTTTCTCAGAATCTTATTTTTTTTAATCTCATTTAACCAAATTTTCTTGGGTCAAGCACCTCATTTATCACCAAATCTTAATAAGTAGTAAATAATTGTTATTAATTTTAATTTCTCGAATCTTTGCATAAAGATTGGGTTGTATTGACATTTCAAACATACAATTTGAAACATTTGTGCATTAGATTTATAATAATATATACTAACTATTTCAATCATGATGATGGAGCAATAATATATTTTAAAATGAACTTTAGGTGACTGATACAATAGGAGAGTATATAACAATAAACGATCGTAAGTCTTTTCTTGTTTTCAGTAGTATTTTTGTCCTATTGAATGGCTTCAGAATCTTGTAAATATTTAATATCTTGAGGTTACATACATATGACACAATTCTCATATATTTACATATCTAATTTTGAAAATTTGATATCTGCACGTACCGTGGCCTATTGGTAGAGCAGCCTTCCTGAAGGTTGTAAGTCCCCTTAGGTCACGGGTTCAAACCCCCCTTGTGTAGGGTGTGGTACTCGAATATTTAGCACACCTAAGGATGAACGGGGATCCTCTACTAGCCTTTGACCATTACTTTTGAAAATAATATAAATAAATAAATATATATATATAAAATAAAATACTCATTTTCATGCTATGGTTTTAACATGATAGTTGTTTAATATTTATCTAAATTTCAAAAAAAAAATCATTAATTATAAAGCTCAGTAGGACTTGCCTGCCATTTTATTCAAATTACTATAAAATTTAAATATTTAAGTATATGTTGATTATTATTGCACATATTTGTATGCATATGCTTGTAACTTGATTGCACTTGTACAAAATAATGGCTCGCACGCACGAACACACTATATATATATATATAAGCTTTATTAAAATTTTGAGTGTAAGGCTCAACTTGGTCAGGGTAAGTAGCGAGCTATATGCCACGGACAAACTTCTCTCATATCACTCATGCAACCTTGTTGTTCTTCCTAAACACTAAATTAGTCTAACCATTGCAACGTTTGGATTTGGAAATACAAAAACTCTCTTGCAAGTAAGTAAGGAGAGGCTATTGAAAGATGGAAACATTTCACTAAGGAGAGGCTATTTGGGAACCTTGGGTTGTTGCAAACGAGGGAGAGAGACCACTATTTATTGTCCTCACTCATGACCTATATAACTTTTTAGATTACATTAAAATATTTCAGCTTCTAGATGATTCTACATTATGCACATGTTTCCAGAACATTCTATACTGTCCTAGAGTTTCCCTTAAAGCTTTCCCCTTCCAAAAATTTTTTGAAATGCGATGGAACATTCTGGAATCTCTTAAATTGTTCTTCTCTTTATGGTCTTCTCTAGAATCTCCTGTCCCATCCCATGGTTGAGTTGCTAATCCCTCTGGAGATGCTTGAGTGTGACATATAGGTTGCTTGGACCTCTCATAAGATATGATTGGAGTCAATGTTTCTCAAACTTACATGGAGGCATGTTTTATTTATGCCAGTAGCTAGTTCTGTAAAAGTTTGAAGTATATATATTTGTATGTTCTTGTATATAAGATTTTTTTAATTCATCTTAAAGTGATTTTTAAAAAAATTGACACATGAGAGTATTTTTATCAAAAAATAATAATTTGTGTACTATCGAAGCTTAATTGTTTTCATAGTTTCTTTTGCTTTAAGTATGGTTTATGGTTCCAGATAATCTGCTTTAAAATAAGCAGTACGGATGAACAATTTTTAGAAGCTTCTAGTGTGGTGTCTACCACTGCAGGCTTTGGGTAGCCATATGAATGCGATCAGCACTTTTATCAATATTACCTGTTAGAGGGTCCAAGGTTAATATATTTCATTTTTTAGATGATTAAAATTCTTCACATTAAAATGGAAGCATAGTTACAATTAATTTTAGTTTGCATTGAATGAGCATTTAGTTCATTGCATTAATAAAACTATGGTGATGATTATAGTGTTGATGAATCATCTTATTCTTGGTTATTGGTCTGTTCTTGCCTACATCACACCTCCGTATGTTAAAATTGAAAATGAATATTCAAACAGTGCAGTTGGAAAAATGAGTAAAATACATGTACCAGCACTTGCAGAATACCTGGCTTGGGGGATTTAATGTCTATCATGCCATTTTTGTTTATGTGCAATACAATCAGTTTAGGGTCTTTGCGATATTTGCTCCCATATTAAAAATGTAAGTGAATATTTTAACACTACTGTAGGAAAGATGATTAAACAAATGTTCAAGTAGTTGCAAAATGATTCAGACGAGTTTCTGTTTATCGTGTGACTTTTGTCTGTGTGCAAATTTTTGCTTCTATTAAATGTAATTATGTCTTCTCCTTTTTTTTGAATCTTAATGATTTTGTGTTCTGTGTGCTGGTTAAAAACATGCCATTCACAGGCTGGTTATCCAATTGGAATTCTTTCCATCGGAAGAATACCATTGTGATGGAAACATATAGGTGGTACAGTTGAGCAAATTTTGATTTTACGACCTCCAAATTCTTAAAATGTGTAGGATTCCTTTACGCTATTCTATGATGTGGAAATTTAAGTTCGGTGCTTCAATACTAAGCTGCTGTCTTGTGATTTTAAATTTCTATTTTTATTTACTATTAAATTTAGTGAATTTTACATACATAGCACAGGATTCTTATGCATTTACATATCTCACACTTATACTTTCATATTTACATAAATAGCAATTTGGTGTTTAAACATATTCATGAAAAGGTGTATTTCAGTTTTGAAAAATGGTAAGTGTTATTTTTTGATGTGATATTAAAGATTTGTGTTGTGTGTGTAAATAAGAAAGTTTAGGTGTGAGATATGTAAATACATAAGATTTTTGTACTACATATGTAAATGCCTCTTAAATTTAATGTGTTCAAATTTTTCTGGTCTGCTACATTTGCATTCAAAGCATGCAGTGATCTTTAAATCTATATTTCAGTGTGTATATAATCTACTGTTTAATGCCAAACTTATTTTCCCCTTTATCTCAAATTGTCTGCTTCAAACATTGTTATATGATATTTCCAATGTTGGATGCTTTTGTTGGAAAACTTTTGTACATCTTGATAAGTTATTTTCTTAGATGCAGACGTCTTGATTGATTTTTCTATTTCTCGAATGGATTTGTTTGACAATGTGTTCCTTCTTTTACAGCCAGACTATCAAGCAGTTGATGAAATCCCACAAGATAATACAGTGTCAGTTCATGTACAATCTGCAGGGAAACGTATTTCAGCGGAGGACAAGAAAAGGTTGCTTGTCAACACAGTACGTATTTAAAAATTTTCATGTCCTTTTTCTGCTCTTTCAGGAACATTTACTAATTTTTGGTTTCGTCGAATGTTTAAAGTAATTGAAACATTGTTTTTTAAAAGCTCCCTATGCTTCATTGGTTGGCATGTTTATCTTTCATCACTGAACCTCGACCATATCTTTATATGAATAATTTTTATGATTGAAATATTTTCCTTTTTGAAATATAGGATGTATTATATTTTCTTTTTTCGTATCTCATTACTGAACCACATTGGCCACTTTCTTCAGTCGTATGTACTCAGTTTCAGACAATTAGGTTCTCTCCTCACAGCTCAATGTTTCCCACTATATTTTTCAATGTACTGAGCATTGATTGTCTATCTCCATTGGCTGCTCTGGGGAGCCCTTATTGATGATCATCTTGCTTGATCTTTCTTTTCTTTCTCTTCTTGAATTTGCCAATGGAGTTTCCCATACTCTCCTTGAGAATTTAATTCCTTGATTGATAGAGGGATGGATTAAGCCTTCAAAGAGATTTTAGATAGAGGTGGTGAGGATATTGTTAAGATTCTAGGGAGAAATCGACACAATTTTTTCAGAAAAATTAGGACAAACTAATATTTTTCTTTAGTAACTTCTAATTAAAACAATACAATGGATAATTGCCTACAATTCGAGAAGTAGACGATCTCTCCCAATTCATACAATTCGAGAGGTAGGAAATCTCTCCCAAACCCTATACCCAATCCGTGCATAATCCTAACCTTAAACATAATAAACATGTTTATACCCAACAATAATAATAAAAGACCAAATTCCCATATGGGTACAAAAAACAAAATTGCTCTTAGGCTAGACATCGATGTGACAATACCCTCCCACAAAAGACACCTTATTCTCAATGTAGGAAAAGACATCTTGTTCGTCCTTCACCACAACTGTCTCTATTTCTTGATCCTTTGTCTCCTTGCACGCTCCATGAGAACTTTTAATTTTTTATCCTTGCAACTGTGTTCTGGGTAAACTTCTTATTATAGCGAAAACATTACCCGTTAGCTTACTCCTCTAGAATTTGTCTCGAGGTAAACTTTTTACTACAACGAAAACATTACCCATTGGCTTACTCCTCTAGAATCTGTCTTTGTAACCCATTTTTTCTATTTCGTGTACACTCCTTTCGAACTTCCATTGTTTAAGCTTTGGTATCGTCATAGTTGTAGCGGTTCGGTACGACGCTCCATCTGTGTTGCTCTGGCTGGCCTTCTCTGTCTGGTTCTTGTCATCCACCATTTGGGCCAGCTCCATCATCTTCTTCAATCCCCACGGTCTCAATGGTCAAAGTGCTAACGTCGAGTTTTATGTTTTTCATGAAATTATTCTCCAATCCTATTTCAGAATTCTCCCTCATCCGTTCTGACAATAACTCGAATCTCTTTCTATATTCATGACAACTATCTTCTAAGTCAAGGCATAGAATTGCTCGCGTAGGTCCGCTTCTTGAATGGTTCGGAAATGTTTTAACAAACAATACTCAAATTTTTGCCATGAACGGATTGGGTGTCTAGCCTCCCTCCACTGAAATCTGGGGTTTTCCCCTCCAGACAACCCGTTGCCATGAGTTTCCCTCCCTATCTAGTCCATTCACGGTGAAGTATCGTTTTGCCTGATACATGTACTCATGCACTTCTTCCCCCTCAAAGAACAACATCTTGAAATGCCTAACCTCAACGTCTCCACCCCAACTTCTTCTCCCCTTGTTGTTTTCCCCTATGTATCGAGGGAAAAACTCTCTCCTTGAACATAGCCATATCCTCTTTATGTTCTCCCATTTCTTCTTCGAGCTCCTCAATACCTCTTGCATATTCTCTTCTCCATGCTTCGACCCAGAAGCCTTCATAAGAAATCTCAAAATTCTCCCCCAATCGGAGCCTTGGAAGGATGTTCTTGTTGGTGGATACTTTACTCTTTATTTTCCTCATTTCCTCTCATCTTCTTATCCGAGGAATCTTCGGTTAACTTTGGGTAGGGTTTGCAAACTGAACCGTTGGCGGGGTCTTGGATTACAACTCAATAAGCTTCCTCAACATTTTCTCTAAGCTCCTCCAAGCTCGCTCATCGGTTGTCAATGGCGGAAAACCTTTCCTTCATCCCAGAATTTAAGTTGCCCAATTTTTTCCTCCAATTTATTTTTCAAATCGTCTATTTTTTTGGCCGTCATTATTTTCTGTCACTGGGGCACACTTGATTCCAAATCTGATCGCTAACTTCTTGGATCAAGATTATAGCACACTCAATCTCGTTAGCCTTCCTCATTAGTTCTGATCGAGTCTGTTTCATGTGGTTTAGTGTGATGGAGATGAATGCACGCCACAATCCCTTCTATTTCCCAGATAACTTGAATCACAATCGCATCGCAAGACTTCGGTCACGGCGGTATACGATCCCTTTGTCGCCTTCCCAACAAACTTTGATCGTGACTTTGTCACATGATTTGGTCACGAAGGCTATAGGCAGCCTCCAATCACACTTTCCCAACAAGCTTTGATTGTGACTGTATTGTTGGGTTTTGTCACAAATGCGACCGATAGGCTCCAATCGCGCAATCCCAGAATTCTCTAATAAGGGTTGTATCATAGGGTCTCCAATCACGATTACGATTCAGTTGGAGTGTCGGACCTTGGTAAGTCGCGATCCCTTGCGTTTATACGCTGTGATCACGTTTACGATCACTCCGTGGCCTTTTCTGTAAGCTGCGATCACACGCCTGCGATCACATTGTGGCCCCTCTGCTAGCAATCATATCGCTGGATTCAGTCAGGAAGGGTCCTGTCGGTGCTTCCAGGGATTTGATAAACACACAATATGTTGAATGAAAGTTGGGTTGTTCACGTGCTTTATTGGGCTCATTTGGGCTTGGATTGGATTACTTTTCGTGTCTTTGGGCTTCTCTTATTGAGACATCAATTTGATTATAAATTTGGTGAAATTAGAGTTTGAATAATCCTGAATTTAATTATGAAAGTCTTTAATCCAAATATTGTATTGAGATCTGTGCTTGATAGGATGGCTTTTTGGGTGGAAAAGTATTAAAGCGCGCATTGTATTCCATCATTTCCTCTATCCTACACGGAAAAACAAGTTGGTAACCACTCAACTTTTGGTTGGGACCAAATCTTCCATCTCTCTCATCTTATGCTTTATCATAGCTTGCACCTTGTTATGTTAATATTCTCTTTCTTCGATGTAGGGTGTTTAAGATTGTGATACATGATGAAACAAATAAAATTCACAATCCACAGATTACTAACTCATGATTTTAGAATAATTTATTCCTTTCATTGCAATGACAATAAATACTCATCATTCATTTGAAAAGTTATTTTAATAATCACCTAAATTTGAATTTTTGTAAGAACAAATATCTACAACCTGATGCACATAAGATTTTCGTAACGATCAATTTCACTCTTAAAAGGAATAAATTCAATACATAAAAAAAATTCATCAACATGCAATTACAAGCAATTAAAAATAAATATCGCTCAAAGGAAAGAACTAACCTCATATTGGAATAAAAATTCTAACCTATACGTAGTCATCTTCCTCTTGAAGTGTTCCAAGAATATGCAACCAACGAATACACACAGATAGAGGAATATTATGATAGTATTTCAATATTGACTGTTTAATGATTTATTTGCCTCATTGGTCCCATTTATATTTCTTACAGTTACCAAAATAAGACTAAGCAAAATCGGTACATGTTTAATGAATTTATGGCTTGTGTTGTAAATTGAAGACACACTACAAGTAGGAGGGGGGTGGTCTCAATGGGATATTACTTGTATATATATATATATATATATATACACTTTTGGGAAAGTTGAGCTTTAATGGAAACTAGGCTAGAAATTAGTGGGTAGTGATTAGGGTATGCTTTGAACTTGGATCTCCTAGTTGGAGAGAAAGCTCTCTCCAACTCCTCCACAGGTCTTGCACTTTGAATTAATATGTTACTAATTTCTTTTGAAATATTTTCAACTTAAAATGTTTCCAATTAGTATGAAATGTTGCAATTGAATACACGAGAATTAAAGCAACTAGCGTGTCAAATAAATCAATGATATTAATAATCTAGCATGTTTATTTTGGCCTATAATTATGTGCTTATATAAATGACAGAGACGTGATATGTTAAAGTGCATGTTATTTAATTTATGCACAATATCTTTAATATATTTCTCAACTATAAGTATGAAAGTTTGTATTAATGCATATATGTTGTGATGATGAATAAAATGACTATAAGATTAAGTATTCTGGTTTGTTATCATACACAACATATAAGGATATTTATTATAATTATTAATTAGAAAATAGGAGTGATTTAAAAATAATTATGCACTGAAGTTAATAATATATGAGTTAAGCATAATGATTTTATTTATCCAATAACTTAGCATAGGTGTCATTAACCAAGTTGATCACCATATTGATATGAAAGCATTTTATTGATATGGAAAATGAATGTGCAAGAATGTAAACTATATTAAACTATATTAAAACCAATTAGGATGATCGATGTTTACATGGCTCTAGACAACTTCACCTATGTACAAGCCTAGCCAAACTTGAGCCAATATTCCTACCAAGTACACTAGCACAAGTTACTCTTTTTCACTCCTTGTGCAGGCGGAGAAACCTTTTTACAGGAACTTTCTTTTCAATATGTACTTGAGTAACACAGAACATTTATCTTGCAAAGAAAGAAGCCAGCTTTTACTTATCTTCTTGGCTCAATCACACTATTTTTATTTCAAGTGAGAAACCTACCACTTTTAGCATAAAATGTTCGGTAATGAAAACTATCTTCAACACCAAATCCATTTGCACTTGAGCCTTGGAATTGACTCAATGACTATCACCTACAACTATAATTTATACAATCCCTTGTGAAATTTGATAGCAAGATGGATGTATTTAGAGAACAATCATAGTAATATGAATGAAGAGTGAGAAAAACACAAATAAGCTAAGGGAGGTTTTTGATAATGATAAACACTTTCGACCTTTCTCCAATTTTTCTTTTATAGATCTCCCAATATAAGCTCATTATTTTTTTAATTTTTCTCATTGACTATTTCTTATGAATCTCTTAGATATATAGCCATTAGTACTGTTAAAAACATGCTTAAATAGCATTTATACATCAGGTTAGTCTTAATTAAAAAATACTAGCTGTTATTCATATGAAATTATTCGTAATCAACAAATTCACTTGATCATATTATATAATTTACATTGGTTTGTATGTTTTATATATCTTAATATTTTAATTAACTATTAGAGTGACTATTTTAATGGCTAATTTGATCCAAATCATACTGTGCAATTGTAAATTATGCTGGTAGATTAATTACATCAACTGTACAATCTATCAGATTTTATAATTCATGAATAATTTTTCTTATAATGTTTGTTAAATATCCTAATAATCTTGTCTAATGTTATTATCACTTAATTTATTTATTTTATATCATATAAATAATGTTAGAAAATAAATTTAATATAATTATAATTAAAAATATTCTAGCATATTTTAATTCATTGTGTTCATTTCTCATTAGCATGCTTTATAAATAAGATTTTAAACTTCATTACCAGGAAACCTAGTCCTTAAGCAGTTAATTTTAAAGATTGTGCTTTGCTTTTGAGTCTTCTTAATATCTTCCTTTTTATTCAATCTCCAAGTAAATATAACTCCAACTTGTTCCATTTCTACATCAATACATCTCCAAGCTAGTTTAATACACAATATCATCACTATAGTTGGCTAGAACAATTAGCAAATCATATTAGATGACATTATTCATGTTTTGTAATCATTAAGTCAATTGTAGGCTACATGTAGTCATATGAGCTCATAGGGTCACACGTGTATAAAGGATTTGCCAACTATTTTAAAACATGGATAAACGTGCCATTTTTGAAAGGTGATCAATGCTACAAAAATGTAGTCTTGTTTCCTTAATGTTCGTGGCAACTATAAAACAAAAGTCCATGCTCAGAATCTCATGGTTCATATAGAATTGGTAAAAACATATAATGAACAAATTTTTTTTTTCTTAAGCCTTTAACCTGTTCTCCATTGTGGGAATGCTCTTGCAAAATCTCATTTTAAACCAAGCCATTAATATTTATGTGCAAGAATGCCCATAGTTTTATCTTGACTGAAATGATTTGCGGCACCACAACCACATAAATCTAAGAAAATTTGCATAAATGAACTATAGTTGTAAAGCTGTGGTCCCTTCAAAGAAAGCCATCTTTAATCATGAATCCTTGGTTAACATTGGTGATTTAGTAGTTAAATGGAGATATATTTCTTTAAAGTCTTTGCACTTAGGTAGTCTTCCTTATTTCTATCAAAGCATGTTATCTAAACTTGTATGATGTATAAAATAATAGACACCTTGCTTAAGAAATCTGTGAGTTTATTGTCCATTTTGGCATAATTTATTTACAGAAAAATGTCTTCTTTTAGGAAATTGATCTATTTGATATACTTATGAGTCATTCCCCCTCACCCCCTCTTTTTTGGAGCTCAAGTATCCTAAATCTTGATGGTGTAAATTTTATACAAATTGCTTGTGCAAAAAAAAAAAAAAGAATGTCTCTTGTATAGAATGTCTCTTGTATCAAAATGAATTGTAGAACAACACAAACCTCATTTATCTTAATTCGAAATGGTCTTTTTGTATCATTTAATTTTTTATTAAAATAAATAATCTGGTGTGCATCTTGGTTTAAAACTCCAATTGATATGCCAAATGTTACATAGGAAATCATAAAATTTATTAAAATTATGTAATGTTTGTACGAGTTTGCTAATAAATAGATTTTTTTTGTCATTAAAGGCACATTTAACAAACTTTTTTCCATTGAAATTCTTCCTTTTAAGATAGTGATGTGTAGCATTACAACGGTAAACCCTTTTGAAAAAGCATTTATAAAAAGTACGCGAACAATGAATATTTGAAATATCATGAATAGTGGTAGGTTTTGAGTAACTGCTAATTGCTTGAGTTCGGCATCTTTTGCCTCTTATGATATATAATTTTTAAGGTGCATGAAATATAGAAAAAGTGATACAATAACATAGCAAGTCATTAAAGAAGTTATTAAACTATCATTAAATTAATATTTTATCGAGTTCTTACCAACCTATTTATTAAACAAAAATGAGTATATTCATGGATAGAAATTAATAAACATGTAGTGTTATATTTTGTTAATTTATGTGAAGAGCTTTGAACATTTTGTTTATGCTTGTTCAATTTTGTAAATAAAGGAGCATAATCAAACATTAAATGATCGAGTATCGAGCTATTCATCGAGTTCACTATAGTCTGCTTTTAGCCTTATCAAAGAATATATACATCCAGGATGTACATATAAGAAGAGAAGATAATTGAAAATTGTATTTAATAATACGTATTTAATGAATTTTATATGTATTAAAGATCCTATTTATTGGCTTCATATCACCAGAAAAGCAAATCACACAAAATCTATCGAAATCTAGTCAAAGTATGCTCTAGTGCATCCTGCATTAATTCCAGTCGTATTAACTTTTTTGTAAATTCTACTTCTAGAATTGTTAAGAATCCAAACGAATGTACTTAAGAGATCATTTTGATTTTACGAACTCTAAAAAGATCTTTCAATCCTTTGATGGCTTTTCAACTAATGGAGAAACCTATAACAGAGAAGCAAGTTTTTCTAATCCATGTATCCTATGTCAACCATCTGTCACCTGTCCCGCTCAAGAATTCTCACCTTGAACTCTATCCATTCACAGAGGCCATGCATCTCAAGGCCGCATTATCTCCTCCTAAGACTAAATGAATTCTGATTTCCTCTTTTTTTACAGCAAATCGTAAGACTCTTCTCTTCAATTCCCTCACAGCTAATGGGGAAATAAAGTAAAATTTTCAATGAATTGAAGATAAAGAAAGAAATCTTAATCCAAAAGGAAATCACCAGCCTTTACTTCGTTTTGATACTTAAGTATTAGTATATATCAACGCTTTCATTTATGTATCTTTTTAGATTAAGGCCTTACATTGTTCTTGGTCTGCTATAGCTTCAGCACCCATCTCAGGCTGTAAGTTGTGCCAATTTACAATTCATAGTATAAAATAATTTTGATTCATAAATATAAAAAAATTCAATGCTGGCTATCTTGCTGTCACATTCAATGATCGTATAATGTTCATCTAGTGCGGATGACTGTCTTGAATATTGTTTTATGAAATTTTTGAATTTGACTTCGAAGCCGCTTTAATTTTTGTATCTTATGGCATGACTGTATTAAAGATAAATTATATAAATTGTAGCTTCTTGACTTGAAAGATTCAAAGGAAATTGTTTATGGGACTCTTGATGCTTGGGTTGCTTGGGAGCAAAATTTTCCTTTGGCCATGCTAAAAAGAGCATTGCTTGTTCTTGAGAAAGGAGAACAGTGGCATCGAATTGTTCAGGTAAAATCACCCATTTTTTTATTTTGCTTGTTTTGATATTTTTTAACTTGTATATTACTTCTTTACTATCTTGCTCTCAATTTCTGCTCTACAATTTAAGTCTAACAACAAATGAAAACACAGTTTTTATATAAGATACATAAGCTATTTGACACAACTTTTATCTAAGCTTAACACTACCATTGTCAGGTATCATGCCATGGATGCAAAAAGTTGTGTTAGGTAGTCGACAACCAAAATAAAATTTTTGTCAAACAATTATGACAAATTCTTTGAATCATTGTGTAATTACTAGGGTGTCCTCTGAAAGCGACACATTGTATGATCTGAATACAGTGAAAAATATACAATGACCGCTACACCGGCGTTCGGGTGTAGTGTCAAATAAGTAAAAGTTTCTACATTATGAATGGATGCGGACAAAGAATTTCATTTATGAAAATAATATTAGGATAGGATATTAGAATATAAGTACTCTCACTGGTAAAGTAATAAAATTAGTAGATATTATGGCTCATAGGAAGATAAATATATTTTGTATTCAAGAAACTAAATAGGTTGGAGAAAAAAGTAAGGTGACTGATAGCTTACCTTTTAAACTAGGAGTTGCACTAGAAATGATGTAGTGTAATTATAGATAATAGTTTAAAGGATAATATTATAAAAATTAATTGAATTAAATATAAAATTATAACCCTAAAGATTGTTGTTCATACTAAAATTTTTAATTTTATAGTGCTTATGCTCCTCAAGTAGGCTTAAATATCGGTTCAAAAGAAAAGTTTTGGAATGACCTAAAATAATTATTGCAAATGATACCTCTTGAAGAAAGGATTTTTATTGGAGGAGATTTAAATGTATATATTGGTAGAGTGGTAGAAGAGTTTAGAGATATTCATGGCGGTATGATTTTTGAGTGATTAATGAATAAGGTAGAACCATATTAAATTTACTTTAGCTTTAACATATGATTTTTTTATTGTTAATACTTTATTTAAGAAAAGAGATGAGTTGAGCATATTATTACTTATAAGAATGGATTTATTAAAACACATTTTTTTCTTATGAAAAGAAGAGATTGTCGAGAATGTAACGATTATAAGATCATTTCAAGTGAAAATTTAAGTACTCGATATCAATTTTTAGTCCTGAATTTTAAGATGAGTTTTATGATAACAAATACATTGAAACATTATTATAGAATTAGATGGGGTCATCTAAAAGACATAAATAAAATTATTTCTATGAATAAACTTCAAGATTTCAAGTTTTGGGATGTTCATGAAGAAGTTAATTCTATGTGGGATAAAATAACAAGCATTATTAAATAAGTGGCATCATATGATGTAGTTAGAGATCCAAAAGAAAAAGTTTTTTTATAAACAAAAATATTTGGTGGCAGAATAATAATGTGCAAAAAATGATAAAATATAAGAATTATTATGAAAATTAGTTTAAATATAAAAGTTTAGAGAATTGAGAAAAATATAAGGTGGGTTTGTAGGGACTCTAAGAGAACAATTTGTGACATTATGAATTTTGTTTTTAGTGATACTTATAGTCAATTGAATATTAAATAGAGTAAAAAATATATGTATAAACTAGTCAAACAAAGATAAAAGAAAAGAAGATTTAATTCAAATGTATTAAAGATGAAAATTAAAAAGTGTTTTTCTTAGAGTAAGATATTCAAAATAGATGGTTGAGCTATTTTGATAAACTTTTCAATGAAGTTTTTGAAATTATGATCGACCTTAGTGATTTTATCGTTAATAATAATAAAACTTTGTATTTTTACCATCACATTAGCAAAAAGAAGTTGATGAGGCTTTAAAGAAAATGAAAGGTGGGAAATCTATTTGACATGATGTTATCCCAACTGAGATGTGGATATATTTAGGAGATTTGAGAATTTATTGGCTTACTAAATTCTTTAATATTAATTTAAAAACTAAAAAGATGCCTGAAGAGTGGAAGAAGAGTATTTTGGAGTGGAAGAGCCTGAAGAGTGGAAGAAGAGTATTTTGGTCCGTTTTTTAAGAAAAAAGGGGATGCACAAAAGTGTGCAAACTATAGACAAAATTATGTTAATTGGTCATACTTTAAAATTATGGGAGAGAGTAATTGAAAATAGGTTAAGACATGATATAAAGATTTCTAGTGAAATATAGAAGCTATACATTTATTGAGAGATTTGATGGAGAATTATAGAGAGAGTAAGGAGGATCTACCTATGATTTTTTTTTTATTTAGAAATGATTTACGATAAGGTTTCAAGAGTTCTTTCGAGAGTTTTAGGAAAGAAAGGTGTTTATACGACTTATATTCAAGTCGTTAAAGATATGCATACTAGAGTTTTTACTTGTGCTCTAATAGAAGGAGGATTGATCAAATATTTTCTTATTTTAATTGGATTACATCAGCGATTCGTTTTAAGCCCATATCTTTTTGTTTTAGTTATGGATGTTCCTACTGGACATTTAAAGGATGATGCACCTTGGTTTATGCTTTTCATTGATGATATCCTTCTTGTGAGTAATTCTAGAAAAAGAGTTCTGGAAATACTTGAACTGCGGAGGTTTTCATTTGAGTCTGAAGGTCTTTGTTTCAGTAGACATAATATTGAATACATGGAATATAATTTTAGTAGTAGTAATTCTAGTGACAGTGTTGTGACTATTGGTGATCAAATCATTAAATGGCATGAACATTTTAGCTATCTTGGGTCTATTGTTTAAAGTAATGGTGATATAGATGGTGATGCTATTAGTAGAATTCAAGCTGGTTAATTGAAGTGGAAGAATGCATCAAGCCTATTTTGTGATACAAAAGCAAAGCGTAGACTTAAAGGAAAATTTTATAAGATGCGGTGAGACTTTCAGTGCTTTATGGCACATAATGTTGCCCTTTAAAAGAGAAGCGTAAAGCAAAGTTAAGTGTTGCTGAGATGAGAATGATAGGAGATGAGTGGCTTGACACTTAGAGACAAAATGCGAAACGAATCTATCTGTGAAAGGGTTGACGTAGCTCTAGTAGCAGATAAGATCAAAGAGAGTCGTCTTAGATGGTTTGGCCAGATTGAACATCGACTATTTGATGATCCGGTTAGGAGAGTAGATGTAAATTTGACTTTTGTTAAGAAATGATGAGGCGGGCCTAAAAAGCTTGGGCATAAAAAATTATCTTAATCTATTAGAATTAAATGAAAATATGACACTCAATAGGGCACAATGGAGAAAAAGTACTCATGTAGCCTACCCCATTTAGTGGGATAAAGGCTTGTTGTTATTGTTGTTGTTGTTGTACACTTAAGCTGGTAAGCATGCACCTACTTTAACAAGAAATGAATTTACTTTTCTTTTTAATGTGTATCTAATTTCATGATTGTGTACCTTTGCGAGTGCTAGTTGTTCCTGATGAATCTCTGATGTTTGGACCTCTTTGAAGTTAAAAACAAAGAAATGACAGAAATCTGATGAAATTTTTTGGGCATCATATTCTAGAACAAAATGCGCCACACAAAGTTTACACTTTTAATGGTTTTGAAATTGATTAGCTAGAAGTTAAAGTGGTACTCAACTAAAATTTGGATCCATTATATTATAAAATGAGGATGGAACTTTTAGAGTCAAAGTTAATTTAGAATAATGGACTATTGCTTTGAAAGTATTACGTTATTCCAAAATATTATAAAGCCTTAAGAAGATAAATTTAATATCTTGAAGCATTGATCAGCTTTACTATATAGATCTGGGTTGGACGTCAATAATCTGCAAACAATAAGGTTGAGTGATAAAATGATTATGCCATGTCAATGTATTAAAACTAGGTGGGATGAGTTAGAATTGCTAAAGAGATGAATAGAATAAATCTTGTTGTAGATAAGGTTGTGAAAAGTGGATAGGTGGTTTGCGCATCTTATGTAACTAAGGGAAAAAATGCACCACTAAGATGGAGATAGAATTACTATGAAATAAAAAAAACTCTAGATTTTGTGCATAAAACTAATACATAACAAAAATGCATTGAGGAGGAAGATCCGTAAAACCATGCTCAAATACATAGGATTAGGACTCATGATGATGATTCATTTTCTCAACTTTATTTTCATCTTGTTTGATTGGTTTATTGTTCATGCAGGTTTTAAAATGGATGTTAAGTAAAGGTCAAGGAACTACAATGGGCACATATGAGCAGTTAATTTGTGCTCTAGAAAAAGATAATAGGCCTGAAGAAGCTCACACTATTTGGGTAAAGAAGATCAGCTATGATCTGCATTCAGTGCCTTGGCGGTTTTGTGATCTTATGCTATCAATTTATTATCGCAATAACATGCTAGAGAGGCTTGTAAAGGTAAATAGTGGTTTTGCATATTTTAATGTTTTCCACCATTGGCTTGATGCTTGACCGCTTCTTTCCACATTTTGTAATAAACCAAATGTTGTTTCACTAGAAACAGTTGATCTAGTTATCTTTGTGGTTGAATACATGGATTTCTTATCATGAGACTAATCACTTCTATTGCTTTTTCCTTAGCTTTTTGAGGATATTGAGTCATATGGCCGTAAACCGCCAAGCAAATCTATCGTGCGAAAAGTTGTAGATGCCTATGAATTATTGGGCTTATTAGAAGAAAAGAATAGAGTACTGCAAAAATATGATGACTTATGTAACAGTTCAAGAGAATCTCCGAAGAAATTGCGCAAGTTCTCAAAGAGGGGTATTGCAGCAGGTAAGATGCTCCCTAGGTGACTTAACTTGGAAGAGTTATTATGTTTTATGTTTTATGTTTAAGACTTTTTAATTAAATGTTTGTAAGAACAACTATGTTCCCCGAACCTGAACAAACCCTTTGTGATATCAATCCAAACAAAAACTTTTTATTTTTATTCTTCTATTATTATCACATTTATCTGAAAAGTTGCTGTTACAATGAAAAAGAGCTCATTTACTCTCCTACCTACATTATATAGGCAGCCTTATTCTATTTTATACCATTTCAAAACATAAACAAGAATTCAAATTTTTAGGGGGTATTTGGTACGGTACTTTTAACAGGATTTAAGTTAGATTTAACGTAAATTCAACCGAACACCATATATTATCCACTGTTAAGTTAAATTTAATTTTTGCTTGTTTTGTTTATAAATCTAGATTTATTAAATCCACTTATTAGTTGGATATAACGGATTTATTGTAGGAAAAAAAATATTACGAATATATTTATGCCAAATACATCAAATGGATTTAACCGGATTTAACATTAATTGAACTAAATATTATTTCGGATTTAATAATATTTAGATTTGATAAATCCAAATTTAGTGGATTTACTAAATCCTATTTAACGGAAATCCTACTTGCAGCCAAATCCCCTTTTAACTTGGAGAGGTTCAACCATTTCCAAGATAGCTGTGTTAAATTCATTTTGCATGAAGAACTTGAGCGCCTTCATTGGCACATGTTTGACTCACACTCATCTTAAGTGCTCTCTAGCATGTATGGAATGCGCTTAAGAACGTGTTTTGACTTTTTTTGCCAAGGGCTCCTTTGTTTGCTTTCGATAGAATGCACTTATTTGAAATGATTAATTTTTGCTAGATTCTATGATTTTTTCTATGTATTTAAAAATCTACATGGAATTTTCAACCAAATGCCATTATTAAATAAGGTTTGGACATCTCCAAGGCACAATCCGATATCTGTGAGTGCATAATCCAGCATAACCTATGTGATTTTGGTTGGTTTGAACTAATTTAGTCATTAGAGGTGAACTGGCAAACCTAGTCCTACCAGTGAGTCGACTCATAACTCTTGAAGAGGTAAGAGGTGATGATTGCCTAAAGAAAAGTGGAGGAAGTTCGCGAGTCATGGGAGCCGTTCCATCTGAATTAGACATTTTTGGTTGGGGCTGATTTGGTTAATAGCAGGCTGAATATGCCTGCCAACGGAGATCCGGAGAGGACAAGTGAGATGATGTAGAGGTGTGGCACAGAGATATTTGACCAAATGGATGAGGCTCATGGTGGCAGTCTAGACATAGAATCTTGTCGTGCAATGATTAGGAAGCTAGAGTGGCAACTTGAGAAGTAGTGCATTCCAATAGGTCCAACCTGAGGGAAAGAAGAGGGGATTAGTGTGGAGGAGGAAGACCAAACCACAAGATTTGATACAGGCGCCACTATAGGTGTTTAAATAGGCTACATCCACTTGCAAGATTGAGGTGGGAGGGGTGTCCTGTGGCAAGTTCTTGCTACAAGCAAAGATGGATGCATAATGATTGAATGAATGGAAGGATCCTATTAGCCCATGGGGGGCTCTCCTTGTGAGCTTTCAAGCTAGATAGTTCATGTGAAGTACTAGGGAGGCTTGAGCATATTCAAAGGAGAGTTTGTGATGTGCCTTGGGTCATGCTAGACCTCGGAGGGTGGTGCTAGTTAATTCTTGACAGAGGAACACCTATATGATGAGTTGTGCCGAAGGAGACTGCTCCCTGTGAATATTTTGCTGAAGAAGAGCGTGAAGCACTGATAAATGGCATATGAAGACGGCGGTTTAAGTGGTTCAACATTGTAGGCTATGTCCACCACACAACAAAGCGGAGTTTGTGTTATGGACAAGGTAAAATGTTTTAAGGTACATAGAATTCCCCTATACCATTGAACTGGCATATATAATGAAAGGACAAAAGATGGAAAGGAAAAGGGAAGGATGTGGACCTGTCTTCATTTCAGAGGTATTCATGCATCAAGTTAAAAGTCAATTGTTCTCTTTCATGGAGGAATAAAATTGTAGATGTTATGCATCTGAGGCGGTGTTGGCATGGCTTATGTCATGTGATAAGAAGTTTATCCCTCAATACATGGGCATCATAGATGTTCTTTTGGAGGGGTTTGCATAATATGGGTTGTGGAACAAATGGTGTACCAAGAGAAGAACAAGTGTCGAGTGATGAATGACAGTCTATCATTTGAGCATGAGCTCTTGGAGTTGTGGATCTCATGGTAGAGAAACACTAAGGATGCTTCTTTAGAGAAAAAGACAAGGTCCTTGTCGGCGATAAAAAGTGGGAGTTTGGGGGAGGAGTTGCCCGTAGGAAGCTGTCGGTCACCGGAATCAAAATTTCGTCGCCCTCTTCGGAAGGACGCTTTAATTTACATATAGATTTAAGTTCAAAATCAAATATGAAAATCAAACTGACCCCATATTTTCTATAGTTTAAATGGAATAGCGTTTTACCTGAAAACCCTGTATATATCTCAAGGGATAAACACAAGACTTGAGGATGAGACTCGATCAAACAAATTAAGAAATACATGACATCCGTTTGATCTGCGAAATCGTTTTATTTGCCGACAAATTCCCCTATTTAATATGAAAAATTAAATAGAGTTTATTTTAAGCTGGGTTCGGAAAAGCTTCCTATAAGGGCAAGTCCCTATAATTAATTACATCTTAAATGACTGAAATCACTTAAGAATACTCTCGATAAAAATCAGGAAAAATATCTTCAAGGACTTCAAAAGGATGAGACTTTTCAACGAAATCGGGCAAAGAGGTGTGAAAGGGGAATGACTCAAGTTCGTAACATTTATTACAGAATCCAAAGAAAGAAGAATTAGGGGATGCCACAGATCCAGAAGAGATCCTCGGTGACTTCCCAGTCTACCATATGATTTGGTTTCAGTTTTGAGGAGAAATTATTCAAATATTTCATCCTGTCAATTTTATTTAATTGGGGCTTACATTCATGTGAAACGATCGCACAAACGGCCCGAGAGATGTGAGGATTTAGGTCGTAACGAACCACAATCTCAAAATCCTAAAACGAGTTAGGGCTTAGATTGCATGGTAGAACTGTACAAATGTTTAACGAAAAGTTGAGGATTTATGTTGCGCTAGGCGAACAACCTCGAAATCCTATGGATTGTTGTGTTAATTCTATGAAAAGAATGGTTTAACTGGGGAAGACATGTTCTGTTGTTGAAGATGGTCGTGCTGCCCACCGCGCTAGTTCCAAGCTTCTTGTCGTGACGAGTTTAAGTTTTCCAGGGTGTCAGGTTATGATGTCAAATCTATTGGCCTTATGGTTGTAGTTCTTCAGATATTTTATAGATAACATGTTGAAGTTGCACGGTGTATATCATAACAGTAGAGTATGTAGCACAGGACAAGCAGTAAAATATGCAGTAAAGAAAACAATACAACATGCAGTAAACGAATACAACAGATAGCTGATTTGCAAGAAAGTAACATGCTGTAAACATAAAACAAATCTGTATTCCTGAGAGGTCCGCTGTTCTTGAGGTGTAATTGATACAACAAGTGCAAGCAACAAAACTTGAGGAAACAGACTGAAATGCTTTATATAAACAAAAGCAAAGAAACGTCACTTAGAAAACACGAGAAATGCGAGGAAATCGACGAAGCGACAAATCAATGAAAATTGATGAAAAATCGTAGAAAACACGGAAAAAACCTGAAAAGAGACCACGAGTGCTTTATCCAAAAGTTCCGAGAAAGACGTATGAAAAAGTCCGAAAAGAGGGGGACCGCAAGCACTCAGGTCGGGGTTAGGCTTAACTATATATTAGTACTCAAGGGTCGTCGAAGGCTACTCGATCACCCGGATGTATAAAGCCCGCCACTCAACCAGAAGGGTGTCCAATCGAACCTAACTCAGGAGGGTACTCTTTAGCCTAAACATGTGATCAACAGGTGGACAACTGATGTTTAAATGTATTTAAAATTTATATTTTCAGCATACACATGGGTTTCAAACATGCAATAGTGGGTTGTATCAATTTTGTTTTTAGCGAAAAATGTATTTTTATTTTAGAAAAAAGATTTATCTGTTCTTATCAAATTTGTTTTTATCAATTTTGAAAAGTAGTTGTCCACGAGTTCATCGCGCTGTCGGGCATAAGGCTACCAGCAACCTAAGAAGGTTCGGGTCAACTCCTGCTAGCCTTGTGTCAGTGAATGATACTGTCATCCTACAACTCACCGGGTTCCTGAATCAGATCCTGATGGGTTCCTGAATCGGATCCCGATGTCGTAGGATGACATATCATTCTGCTCTATCTCCGGTATGCCTTTGTCATCACCGCCCTAAGCCCCAAAACAAAACCGACCTACTTGTGACCTTGCTTGATGGTTTCACGTATAGCAAAAGGTTATACGTGGACACTTATGTATCGGACATAAGCATCAAAAACCGAACCAAGAAGCAAAGAAAAAAAGAACAAAAATGGGGTGAGAGAGAGGAAGCACTGATCCACCTAAAACACTGAAAAGACGGAGGACAGATCAGCCCTCAAAACTCGTAACGAAAAGACCTGAAAAGGAATACCCAAAGATCCTTGAATCCATCCGAAAGGGTACCATTTTTCTCATATTTTCATAAGTGGATCAACCCAAGCCAAATTGATCTCCTGACGCCGGTATCCAAACCCCAGAAATATCTCTTAGTTTCAATCAAGTATTCTCCTGTAATAAAATTTAGAAATCTCTCAAACCTCACAATTTAAATAAAAGGAATATAATCCTGGAACGACGACCACTTATACTTTGAAAACCATGCCAACATTAAAGCTGATCAATCCCGAATTTAATGAAAATCTTCTCGTATCAAATAAACATGAAATCCTCTGGCCAAAACCACATAAAAGCTCACGACCACGCTCAATATAAAGAGATGAACAACAACTAAGACTCTCGGCCAAACCAACAAAAGGGCAGCTGCTAAAGCCCATGACCAAAGACCACCCAAGACACAACAAGTAAGGCTCACGGCTCAGGCAACCTAAGACATAAGGAGCTCACGACTAAGGCAATCAAAAGAACCACCAGTGGCTACTATGTTCCTTCGGCATACATAAGAGGATAAATGAGATGATTATAATTTTTGGGATGACAAACTTGATTCATCAATAACATTCAAGCCTTTCGAGCCCAACGAGAAGGACCAAATCACACCAAACAAACTCCAATAGGTCTCACGGGTAAGGACTGCAAGAGGAGCAAATCCCAATGATGAGCTCACGGGTAGGACCAAAGGGGAGGCCAACTCAACCACATCACAAGCCCACGGCTAGGGACCAAGCAAACATCAAACTGCAGCCTTATAAACTTCCAAACCATAGGAGCTAAGGCCAACAACAATTAAAACCCAAACCACCTCTCGGGTAGGGGCAGGACAAGGCAAAACCGAGCCATAGTCAGAGCCAAACCGAGCCACAACTAAGACTCAAACCCAAGCCACAATAAGGACTAGAAAACATCTCTATGCCCTCATGACATCAAAATATAGGACGACCATATGTCTCAAACAAGAACAGCTATGAAACTCCTCCAAATCAAAATAAATTCCTCCACAATATGTATTTTTATGCCAAAGGACATCCACAAGATGCCAAAACCGAGCCCAGTAGGGGCCAAAGAAAATGAAACCAAACCTTCCCACAGCTATGGAGCAGGGGTAAGAATAAACACCAGAAACGGGCTCTCGGATATGAGCTAAGACAAGCAAACCGAGCCCCCAAACAAAGCCAAAAGCAAACCCTTCAAAGCCCATACGTGAAGCTTAAACAGTTAGGACAATGTTTTAACCAAAACCAAAAGCCAAGCCCCAACAAAACTAACATCCCATGCCCTTTCAAGGTGAAAACCGAGCCCTAATGGAGGCTAGAAACCAAAATTTTACAATCTACAAATGCAGTTTATGGTAATAAATCCAAACCCAACCATCCTTAAGCAAACCGAAAACCAGCAGGGGCCAAAAATCAAGCCGCAGCTAAGGCTCAAAATCAGGCCACACTGAAAGCTAAAAAAACACCTTCATGCCTTCAAAATATCAAAACATAGAGCCACCACATGCTTCAAATACAAATAACTATAGAACTTTTTCAAATCACTATAAACTTCTTCCTAGCTTGCATTTTGAGCAAAAAGAATCCTTGATATGTCAAAACCAAGCCCTTCTCATGCATGAGAGGCCAAATAAACCCTTCCAATATCTCATGCTAGATAAGAGTGAATGAAAAGCTTCATAATACATATCCCAACATGCTTGAAAGAGGAGCCAACATTATCTCAAAGCCACATTTTAATATTTCCAATTTGCTTCCCATAGAAATATGTCACAGTAAATAGAAATATGCTATAGTTTCATCACCTTAAGCAAGTAGAGAAAAGAGAAGAACTGATAACATGCCATACTTCCATCATTTTAAGCAAGTAATCAAGTCTAATTCCTAAAACATGCTCACATTTCCATTTCTAGATGCTTGAGTACCAAGTGATTTCAAAAACAAAAGTGTAATACCATGCAAGCATGCTATACCATCCACCGCACCAAGCTCAAAGGCTCGACAGAGAGAAAACCGAAGAAAGACAAGGCACAGGAGGCAGGAAGAAGGGGTATCTCCCTGAAGCAAAGAAAAGCCAAACAAAAATTTTCAAAGCACTCCTCCACTTCACCTCCTCTCCCAACAGCAAGAGGAAATCGATTCAAGCACCAGAAGATCAAAGAAGTGAGTGAGAAAGAAAAATAGCAGAGTTTTCTCCCTTAGAGAGATTTTCAGCCACCTAAACGCTCCAAAACAAAGTTTCATATAAACCATAAAGAAGGAGAGGGAATGATTAGGGGATCACATGCGGATCTAAGAAGGATCGAGAGAGACAGAGGATATGATCCTCGCAGAGACTACGCTCTGCGGCAGGGAGGATCGAGAGCAGACGGGATAAGATACCCGCAGAGGATAGGATACGTGATGGGCGACTGCGAGAGGCGAACGCGGGAACGAAATCTCCCAATGGCACGAAGAAGCGGGCCAGGCAATCGAACGAGCCATGCTAGGGCAGAGGTAGGCCCACGAGTGCGAAGGAATGAGGCGGGGAGGGAGATAGATTTAGGTTAGGTTAGGGATTTTTAATATATGTGATTAATAATAATAATAATAATAATAATAAAATATTATTTATTATAAGTAATACTTAAATATGTATTTTTCCCAAGACGCGCCATCACAATGAAACGAACATCACCCAGGCAAAATCGATGTTCCGGACGCATCGGCGCAGTCCGTTTCGTCATCCGGAGTCGTCTGGGCAACCTCGTCGTCGATTGGACTAAAAACGCGTCGTGGCCCGAATCCTATCAAAATTTCGGCTCGAATTCGATTAAACGGGACGGCGAAGAGCGCAGCCGCGAAGGGCGAGGTGACGCCAAATCAATGAGTAAAGTCAATCCTAAGGCTGACAGTCCTATAGGAAAGCTCCCTGAGTTCCTTCGGTGTAGCCTTACCTGCTAGGCAATAGCGGTCAAAACTACTACATGGAACGTCAAGTCGAGCGAAGAAAAGTTTAGAATTGTTAACGGGAAGGGCTCATTCACTAATTTTCTAGGAGTAGTCGACATAAATGTCCTACGGCTAGATCCTAGGCTACTCAGGCCTAGGCTACTAAGGAGGGGAAAACTACACCTCGACCAAAAGCGAGGTCAACAGTCATCAAACTTGATAAGATGCTTCTGTAGATATTTGGAGAATTAGATTTGGTCTAATTAGTAGCTAGGAGTAAACATCGGGTTGGAGATTGTAGGAGAGTGGGGAGATTGCTAGAGAAACTAACTGGAGAAGTCATGAGAGCAGAGGGAGTGCCAACCTGCTGGGTAGGCCAAGTTATGGTGGAGAGGTTGCGTTCTTAATGGCACCAATTGGGAGATATGGCGTTCAAATCAGATGAAGTTGGTTTTTGCTGATCAGCTGAGACCTAAAGGTCGCTTTGGATATGGTCGGAGGGAAGTTGGACTTCTGATTCTACTTTCTTCTGGATTTGTTAATAGTTAACTGGACTTAACCGAATTGTTGATTTTGGTTATAGTGGGGGATAGTTTAAGTGGATGTGCTTGACGCTCTAACTTTTAGGTAATGTGTTTGGGATCTTAACTTTTGCACTTCCCTGCCACGTGTATGCTTACAATATAATTTAAATAACCAAGCATTATACTAAATGACGTGTAGGTAATGTCGTGGAATGGTTCACCAAATCAAGTAATAGTTTTATCTCATAAATAAATGCATTTGAGTTGTTAGCCCTCATGAGCGGTGGTAGAGGGAGGGAGATCATCATGCTTCAAATTTTTTTTTCCTTTGTATAGCATAAACACTAAAACTTTGTACATTGAGATTCGTCACTTTATGCGTGAGCTTTTCCTTCTATAAAGCTAGAGTATGAAGTGGGCAATCAATGATTGCGTTATGCTTCATAACATTTGCGTAATATAGTCTTACTGTGTTAACAAGCGTACTCTAATGTGCTAAGCTCTTCATTGGTAACTTAGAACCATGTCAGGATTCATGAGCTTTTTTTTTAAATCCACCACATGATATGTCCACTGCCCTAAAAATTGATCAGTCCTATTGAGAGGTATAGAAGAAAAAATATTAGTTTCACTATAAAAAAAACAAGTTCATATACCTTAACAATTGTTTTTTCCTAAAAATGTCATACAAATCATCTTTTCCAATAGTGAACTTTTGATTTGTTTTCCGAAAGAAATGCTCAAATCTTAGTCTTATTGAACACATTTTATCTTACATTAATCTTATTCAAATATTTATCTTACATTAAATTTGATACATTCCTTATATTGATTAATACTAGTTTTATGCTTGTCATAAATAGTGAATTCTCTCTCTCTTTTTTATTTTATTTGGTGAGAATCCCACAGGCTTCTTTCAAAAGCTATTGTATGGTGACATGAAAATTGTAAACATGCATGTTCAATAGATGGAGGGAGGAGGGACAAAGATAACGTATATTCTCAAAGGCTTAGATATAAGGAGCGCGTCTACAGAGTGACTCATTATACTAATTACAGCTAAAGTTTATACAGCTCAAGCGCACTATCACGCTCAAGCTCATGATTATTGATGATATAAAGAGGCCTTTCTTTAATTGGAAAAAAAAAAGTCTAGAGGATGTTGGGGCCGCAGCTTCCTATTGTTTTAATTAATATAAGTGATTATAAGGTCAAATGTAGATTATATTTTGGTATTTTTGTATAAAAAACACGAGTGATAAATTTGATGAGATGTTATTATAAAGAAGAATGAATAAACTTTGTGATGCAGCACTAGGATGTCAAATTAATCTCTCGCTGTTCAAGCATGATCTAGGCAACCATAATTTAGATTTAGCAATATTGACCTTTGTTATTAAACTTTGTGATGCAGCACTAGGATGTCAAATTAATAGAAGTTTTTGGAAAATGAAGAGCATTAGTGTGCCTAAATTATAGTATTGTGTTTACTATAACACTAATATTTTTTTTGCAAATATATATATATATATATATATATTTGCAAAAAAAATATTAGTGTTATAGTAAACACAATACTATAATTTAGGCACACTAATGCTCTTCATTTTCCAAAAACTTCTATTAATTTGACATCCTAGTGCTGCATCACAAAGTTTAATAACAAAGGTCAATATTGCTAAATCTAAATTATGGTTGCCTAGATCATGCTTGAACAGCGAGAGATTAAATTGAGTTGTCCTAAGGGCAGGTGGTGTGAGTTAGTTTTAGGCTGCACAATTGTCACTCCTAGCAATAGTGGATGGGAGTATGCATCATGCTTACTATCTGTGAAATGAATAAGAGATGTCTAACCTCCTGTAAGGAATTAACAGAGGCATTAATATGAGTATTGTTTACCTATAAATAGCTCAATTCGGGATATAAAGTGTGTGATCCTTATTTGAGTGCTAACCATGAGAATGAAAGATGTCAAAAAAAAAAAAAAGGGTGATTGTACAGCGATTTCAGTTATTTTTTTAGGTTTTAGTGATCTTAAATTTAACAGTGATTTCGAAAGAATTACTGTGGTTGCTACATTTCTTGCCGAGTTGGTTTTGTATAGATTGTTTCGTCTGCTAGATCGTTTTAATTTTATGCAATACAGAGAGAAATTTGACTGTATGATTTGCAGTATATGTCGTTGGAGAAATTATTACGATATGTTTTCCAGCATAAATGTATTTGGAAATTATTTTGATGAGTGATAGCCACTCGTTGTATTCATGAACGTTTTTTCTCAAGTCCGCAGACCTGGAATTGGTTTGGGCATGTTAAATTTCAAAAATTGTTAAGTCTCGGTTTGAAGAAAATATTGTGTTTGGACGACGGCGTGAATCACACCGTACTTTAGAATGCACAGTGTGGTGTGATTCATGTCATCATCTACATGTCTGGTTAAGCGCATGTAATATCTTTCTTTTGAGCTTGAGGTTACATTTAAATCTTATCCTCAGTTTGATGCTAAATTTAAGTCTTGTTCCTACCAAGCTTGAATCCAGTTAATAATAATATCAGTGCAAAATTAATGTAGAAATTGTGCTTATGTGGCACTATTTTGTCAATTTTTTAGTTATTTGTTTAAATTGATAATGCTAATTTTAATTTAAACTTTAACTAATTTTAAAATTTTGCCAAATCAAAAAATTAAATTAAACTTGAAGTGGCTCCCTGCAACTTTATTGTCCGTATGCTCAAACAATTTATGTTCTTTTATGACCATTTTCAGCTATTCTTGTTTTATTTTTCAAACATTTATGCTATTATTTTACTAGATTTATTTTCTTTTAAATTTTATTAATTGAATTACTAAATAATCATGTCTTGTTATACATGACAGCTTATTTGACCTGATTTAGCTATATACTGTAGTCGAGCCAAATTAAGTCCAAGTTAGGTCAAGTCTAACTTAATTTTGCCAAGCCATGCTTAATCTCGCCTGACTACATTAAGCTTGTTTTAATTATGCTAAGGCAAGCTAAGCTAAGCTAAATCAAGTCTAGGCTAGGCTAACCTACCCATGTTACATCTTAAATGACCGGAGTCACCTAAGAAAACTCTCGATAAAAATCAGGGAATACTATCTTCAAAGAAGTCAAAAGGATAAGACTTTTTAACAAAATCGGACCAAGATGTGTGAAAGGGGAAAGACTCGAATCTGGAACATTGTTGGGGAATCCAAATGAAGAGAAATTAGGGGAAGCCACAGAATCTGAGGCGAGCCTCGGTGGCTTCCCAATTTATCCTATGATTTGACTTCAATTTCGAGAAGAAATTATTCAAGTGTTTCATCCTGTCAATTTTAGTTAATTAGGGCTTATATTTGCGTGACATGGTCACACAAATCGCCTGGAAGATATGAGGGTTTACGTCGTATCGGACGATAACCTCGAAACTTAGAATGGGTTAGGGCTTAAATCATACAGCAGAGTTATATGAATGCCTAAGGAAAAGGTGGAGGATTTATGTTGCGCTAGACAAACAACCTCAAAATCTTATGGATTGTTGTTTATTATGGATTGTTGTTTATTATGGATTGTTGTTTAATTTCTAGGAAAAGGAATTGTTTTGTTGGGAAAGACATGTTCTGCTGTTGAAGATGGCCGTGCTGCCCACCGCGCTAACTCAAAGCTCACCGACGTGACGAGTTTAAGTTTTCTAGGGTGTCCAGTTATAGTGTCAAATCAAACGGTCCTATGGTTGTAGTCCTCTAATCATCTAAACATCCTATATAAAAAAGGGAGGCATGATTAAAGCTATATAATATGAAATGTGCAATACATGAACAAACAGTAGAATGTATGTAGAACAGTAACAGGTAGAAACAGAAACAGTATAATATGTTATACAGGAGGAACAGTAGCAAGTGAAAACATGAATAATATAACATGTTGTACGGTACGATAGCAGGTAGGAACAAAAATGGTATAACATGCTGTATAGGAAGAGCAGTAGCAGGTAGAAAACAAAAATAATATGACATGTTATACATTACAATAACAGACAGAAACAAGAATAGTATAACATGTACAGAAATAATAGTAACAAGTAGAAACAAGAAAATGAAGTGCTGTAAAATGTAAAGCAAACATGTATGCCCGTGAGATCCGCCTGTTTCTTAAGTATAGCAAG